>NW_028154877.1:85000-92500 GCF_963691815.1 Echiichthys vipera | reverse complement strand
AACATGTTCTAACCCCAAAACATGTTCTAACCCCAAAACATGTTCTAACCCCAAAACATGTTCCAACCCCAAAACATGTTCCAACCCCAAAACATGTTCCAACCCCAAAACATGTTCCACCCCCAAAACATGTTCCACCCCCAAAACATGTTCCAACCCCAAAACATGTTCTAACCCCAAAACATGTTCCAACCCCAAAACATGTTCTAACCCCAAAACATGTTCCAACCCCAAAACATGTTCTAACCCCAAAACATGTTCTAACCCCAAAACATGTTCCACCCCCAAAACATGTTCCAACCCCAAAACATGTTCTAACCCCAAAACATGTTCCAACCCCAAAACATGTTCCAACCCCAAAACATGTTCTAACCCCAAAACATGTTCTAACCCCAAAACATGTTCCACCCCCAAAACATGTTCCAACCCCAAAACATGTTCCAACCCCAAAACATGTTCCACCCCCAAAACATGTTCTAACCCCAAAACATGTTCTAACCCCAAAACATGTTCTAACCCCAAAACATGTTCTAACCCCAAAACATGTTCTAACCCCAAAACATGTTCTAACCCCAAAACATGTTCTAACCCCAAAACATGTTCTAACCCCAAAACATGTTCTAACCCCAAAACATGTTCCAACCCCAAAACATGTTCCAACCCCAAAACATGTTCCAACCCCAAAACATGTTCTAACCCCAAAACATGTTCCAACCCCAAAACATGTTCCAACCCCAAAACATGTTCTAACCCCAAAACATGTTCCACCCCCAAAACATGTTCCAACCCCAAAACATGTTCCAACCCCAAAACATGTTCCACCCCCAAAACATGTTCTAACCCCAAAACATGTTCCAACCCCAAAACATGTTCTAACCCCAAAACATGTTCCACCCCAAAACATGTTCCAACCCCAAAACATGTTCTAACCCCAAAACATGTTCCAACCCCAAAACATGTTCTAACCCCAAAACATGTTCTAACCCCAAAACATGTTCTAACACCCAAAACATGTTCTAACCCCAAAACATGTTCTAACCCCAAAACATGTTCTAACCCCAAAACATGTTCCAACCCCAAAACATGTTCCAACCCCAAAACATGTTCCACCCCCAAAACATGTTCCACCCCCAAAACATGTTCTAACCCCAAAACATGTTCCAACCCCAAAACATGTTCCACCCCCAAAACATGTTCCAACCCCAAAACATGTTCAAACCCCAAAACATGTTCTAACCCCAAAACATGTTCTAACCCCAAAACATGTTCCAACCCCAAAACATGTTCCAACCCCAAAACATGTTCAAACCCCAAAACATGTTCTAACCCCAAAACATGTTCTAACCCCAAAACATGTTCCAACCCCAAAACATGTTCCACCCCCAAAACATGTTCTAACCCCAAAACATGTTCTAACCCCAAAACATGAACCAACCCCAAAACATGTTCCAACCCCAAAACATGTTCTAACCCCAAAACATGTTCCACCCCCAAAACATGTTCTAACCCCCAAAACATGTTCCAACCCCAAAACATGTTCTAACCCCAAAACATGTTCCAACCCCAAAACATGTTCCAACCCCAAAACATGTTCCAACCCCAAAACATGTTCTAACCCCAAAACATGTTCCAACCCCAAAACATGTTCTAACCCCAAAACATGTTCCACCCCCAAAACATGTTCCAACCCCAAAACATGTTCTAACCCCCAAAACATGTTCTAACCCCAAAACATGTTCTAACCCCCAAAACATGTTCCAACCCCAAAACATGTTCTAACCCCCAAAACATGTTCCAACCCCAAAACATGTTCTAACCCCAAAACATGTTCCAACCCCAAAACATGTTCTAACCCCAAAACATGTTCCACCCCCAAAACATGTTCCAACCCCAAAACATGTTCTAACCCCCAAAACATGTTCTAACCCCAAAACATGTTCTAACCCCCAAAACATGTTCAAACCCCAAAACATGTTCCAACCCCAAAACATGTTCCAACCCCAAAACATGTTCCACCCCCAAAACATGTTCCACCCCCAAAACATGTTCTAACCCCAAAACATGTTCCAACCCCAAAACATGTTCAAACCCCAAAACATGTTCCAACCCCAAAACATGTTCTAACCCCAAAACATGTTCTAACCCCCAAACATGTTCTAACCCCAAAACATGTTCTAACCCCAAAACATGTTCAAACCCCAAAACATGTTCCAACCCCAAAACATGTTCTAACCCCAAAACATGTTCTAACCCCCAAAACATGTTCTAACCCCAAAACATGTTCTAACCCCAAAACATGTTCCAACCCCAAAACATGTTCCACCCCCAAAACATGTTCCAACCCCAAAACATGTTCCAACCCCAAAACATGTTCTAACCCCAAAACATGTTCCAACCCCAAAACATGTTCCACCCCCAAAACATGTTCCAACCCCAAAACATGTTCTAACCCCAAAACATGTTCCAACCCCAAAACATGTTCTAACCCCAAAACATGTTCCAACCCCAAAACATGTTCCACCCCCAAAACATGTTCCAACCCCAAAACATGTTCCAACCCCAAAACATGTTCTAACCCCAAAACATGTTCCAACCCCAAAACATGTTCTAACCCCAAAACATGTTCCAACCCCAAAACATGTTCCACCCCCAAAACATGTTCCAACCCCAAAACATGTTCCACACCCAAAACATGTTCCACCCCCAAAACATGTTCCAACCCCAAAACATGTTCCAACCCCAAAACATGTTCTAACCCCAAAACATGTTCCAACCCCAAAACATGTTCTAACCCCAAAACATGTTCCAACCCCAAAACATGTTCCACCCCCAAAACATGTTCCAACCCCAAAACATGTTCTAACCCCAAAACATGTTCCAACCCCAAAACATGTTCTAACCCCAAAACATGTTCTAACCCCAAAACATGTTCCACCCCAAAACATGTTCTAACCCCAAAACATGTTCCACCCCAAAACATGTTCCAACCCCAAAACATGTTCTAACCCCAAAACATGTTCTAACCCCAAAACATGTTCCACCCCCAAAACATGTTCCAACCCCAAAACATGTTCCACCCCCAAAACATGTTCTAACCCCAAAACATGTTCCAACCCCAAAACATGTTCCAACCCCAAAACATGTTCCAACCCCAAAACATGTTCCACCCCCAAAACATGTTCCAACCCCAAAACATGTTCCACCCCCAAAACATGTTCTAACCCCAAAACATGTTCCAACCCCAAAACATGTTCTAACCCCAAAACATGTTCCAACCCCAAAACATGTTCCACCCCCAAAACATGTTCTAACCCCAAAACATGTTCCACCCCCAAAACATGTTCCAACCCCAAAACATGTTCCACCCCCAAAACATGTTCTAACCCCAAAACATGTTCCAACCCCAAAACATGTTCTAACCCCAAAACATGTTCTAACCCCAAAACATGTTCCAACCCCAAAACATGTTCTAACCCCAAAACATGTTCTAACCCCAAAACATGTTCCACCCCCAAAACATGTTCCAACCCCAAAACATGTTCCAACCCCAAAACATGTTCTAACCCCAAAACATGTTCTAACCCCAAAACATGTTCCAACCCCAAAACATGTTCCACCCCCAAAACATGTTCCAACCCCAAAACATGTTCCACCCCCAAAACATGTTCCACCCCCAAAACATGTTCCACCCCCAAAACATGTTCCAACCCCAAAACATGTTCCAACCCCAAAACATGTTCCACCCCCAAAACATGTTCTAACCCCAAAACATGTTCTAACCCCAAAACATGTTCCACCCCCAAAACATGTTCCAACCCCAAAACATGTTCCAACCCCAAAACATGTTCCACCCCAAAACATGTTCCAACCCCAAAACATGTTCTAACCCCAAAACATGTTCCAACCCCAAAACATGTTCCAACCCCAAAACATGTTCTAACCCCAAAACATGTTCCACCCCCAAAACATGTTCCACCCCCAAAACATGTTCCAACCCCAAAACATGTTCCACCCCCAAAACATGTTCCAACCCCAAAACATGTTCCAACCCCAAAACATGTTCTAACCCCAAAACATGTTCCACCCCCAAAACATGTTCTAACCCCAAAACATGTTCTAACCCCAAAACATGTTCCACCCCCAAAACATGTTCCACCCCCAAAACATGTTCCAACCCCAAAACATGTTCCACCCCCAAAACATGTTCCACCCCCAAAACATGTTCCAACCCCAAAACATGTTCCACCCCCAAAACATGTTCCACCCCCAAAACATGTTCCAACCCCAAAACATGTTCCACCCCCAAAACATGTTCTAACCCCAAAACATGTTCCAACCCCAAAACATGTTCCAACCCCAAAACATGTTCTAACCCCAAAACATGTTCCAACCCCAAAACATGTTCTAACCCCAAAACATGTTCTAACCCCAAAACATGTTCCAACCCCAAAACATGTTCCACCCCCAAAACATGTTCCAACCCCAAAACATGTTCCACCCCCAAAACATGTTCTAACCCCAAAACATGTTCCACCCCCAAAACATGTTCTAACCCCAAAACATGTTCCACCCCCAAAACATGTTCCACCCCCAAAACATGTTCTAACCCCAAAACATGTTCCAACCCCAAAACATGTTCCAACCCCAAAACATGTTCTAACCCCAAAACATGTTCTAACCCCAAAACATGTTCTAACCCCAAAACAAGTTCCAACCCCAAAACATGTTCTAACCCCAAAACATGTTCCAACCCCAAAACATGTTCCACCCCCAAAACATGTTCTAACCCCAAAACATGTTCCACCCCAAAACATGTTCCACCCCCAAAACATGTTCTAACCCCAAAACATGTTCCACCCCCAAAACATGTTCTAACCCCAAAACATGTTCCAACCCCAAAACATGTTCCACCCCCAAAACATGTTCCACCCCCAAAACATGTTCCAACCCCAAAACATGTTCCACCCCCAAAACATGTTCCACCCCCAAAACATGTTCCACCCCCAAAACATGTTCTAACCCCAAAACATGTTCCACCCCCAAAACATGTTCCACCCCCAAAACATGTTCTAACCCCAAAACATGTTCCACCCCCAAAACATGTTCCACCCCCAAAACATGTTCCACCCCCAAAACATGTTCCACCCCCAAAACATGTTCCACCCCCAAAACATGTTCTAACCCCAAAACATGTTCCAACCCCAAAACATGTTCCACCCCCAAAACATGTTCCAACCCCAAAACATGTTCTAACCCCAAAACATGTTCTAACCCCAAAACATGTTCCAACCCCAAAACATGTTCCAACCCCAAAACATGTTCCACCCCCAAAACATGTTCCACCCCCAAAACATGTTCCACCCCCAAAACATGTTCCAACCCCAAAACATGTTCCACCCCCAAAACATGTTCTAACCCCAAAACATGTTCTAACCCCAAAACATGTTCCACCCCCAAAACATGTTCCAACCCCAAAACATGTTCCAACCCCAAAACATGTTCCAACCCCAAAACATGTTCCACCCCCAAAACATGTTCCACCCCCAAAACATGTTCCACCCCCAAAACATGTTCTAACCCCAAAACATGTTCCACCCCCAAAACATGTTCTAACCCCAAAACATGTTCCAACCCCAAAACATGTTCCACCCCCAAAACATGTTCCACCCCCAAAACATGTTCCACCCCCAAAACATGTTCCACCCCCAAAACATGTTCTAACCCCAAAACATGTTCCAACCCCAAAACATGTTCCAACCAACTACTTCCTGTGAAGCACTTTCAAAATAACACCTCTTTGTTATTTTTATCATAGACTGAATGGTTGTTTTCACAGAGCTTTACTTTGAAAGGTCGGTGCCTGTTGTTTTCCGTACACAGAGCTTTACTTTGAAAGGTCGGTGCCTGTTGTTTTCTGTACACAGAGCTTTACTTTGAAAGGTCGGTGCCTGTTGTTTTCCGTACACAGAGCTTTACTTTGAAAGGTTGTGTCTGTTTTTTTCCGTACACAGAGCTTTATTTTGAAAGGTCGGTGCCTGTGGTTTTCCGTACACAGAGCTTTACTTTGAAAGATCGGTGCCTGTTGTTTTCCGTACACAGAGCTTTACTTTGAAAGGTCGGTGCCTGTTGTTTTCCGTACACAGAGCTTTATTTTGAAAGGTCGGTGCCTGTTGTTTTCCGTACACAGAGCTTTACTTTGAAAGGTCGGTGCCTGTTGTTTTCCGTACACAGAGCTTTACTTTGAAAGGTCGGTGCCTGTTGTTTTCCGTACACAGAGCTTTACTTTGAAAGGTCGGTGCCTGTTGTTTTCCGTACACAGAGCTTTACTTTGAAAGGTCGGTGCCTTCTGTTTTCCGTACACAGAGCTTTACTTTGAAAGGTCGTGTCTGTTGTTTTCCGTACACAGAGCTTTACTTTGAAAGGTCGTGTCTGTTGTTTTCCGTACACAGAGCTTTACTTTGAAAGGTCGGTGCCTGTTGTTTTCCGTACACAGAGCTTTACTTTGAAAGGTCGGTGTCTGTTGTTTTCCGTACACAGAGCTATACTTTGAAAGGTCGGTGCCTGTTGTTTTCCATACACAGAGCTTTATTTTGAAAGGTCGTGTCTGTTGTTTTCCATGCACAGAGCTTTATTTTGAAAGGTCGTGTCTGTTGTTTTTCCGTACACAGAGCTTTACTTTGTAAGGTCGTGTCTGTTGTTTTCCGTACACAGAGCTTTACTTTGAAAGGTCGTGTCTGTTGTTTTCCGTACACAGAGCTTTAGAGCTTTACTTTGAAAGGTCGTGTCTGTTGTTTTCCGTACACAGAGCTTTACTTTGAAAGGTCGGTGCCTTTTGTTTTCCATACACAGAGCTTTACTTTGAAAGGTCGTGTCTGTTGTTTTCCGTACACAGAGCTTTACTTTGAAAGGTCGGTGCCTGTTGTATTCCGTACATAGAGCTTTACTTTGAAAGGTCGGTGTCTGTTGTTTTCCGTACACAGAGCTTTACTTTGAAAGGTCGGTGCCTGTTGTTTTCCGTACACAGAGCTTTACTTTGAAAGGTCGGTGCCTGTTGTATTCCGTACACAGAGCTTTACTTTGAAAGGTCGTGTCTGTTGTTTTCCGTACACAGAGCTTTACTTTGAAAGGTCGTGTCTGTTGTTTTCCGTACACAGAGCTTTACTTTGAAAGGTTGTGTCTGTTGTTTTCCGTACACAGAGCTTTATTTTGAAAGGTCGGTGCCTGTTGTTTTCTGTACACAGAGCTTTACTTTGAAAGGTCGGTGCCTGTTGTTTTCTGTACACAGAGCTTTACTTTGAAAGGTCGTGTCTGTTGTTTTCCGTACACAGAGCTTTACTTTGAAAGGTCGGTGCCTGTTGTTTTCCGTACACAGAGCTTTACTTTGAAAGGTCGGTGCCTGTTGTTTTCCATACACAGAGCTTTACTTTGAAAGGTCGTGTCTGTTGTTTTCCGTACACAGAGCTTTACTTTGAAAGGTCGGTGCCTGTTGTTTTCCGTACA
>NW_028154877.1:57500-75000 GCF_963691815.1 Echiichthys vipera | reverse complement strand
CTACAAAAGAGGGCGTGTTGGGCCCATTCAGGACTTCCTCAGAGTCCTTCCACCGCCCCATGACCTCATCAGCTGAGGGCACCAGCGTCCCGTCCTTACTGTGAACAGCTTGGACGGTTCCCCGTGTCCCCCTCCTGAGGTGCTGAATGGTGGTCCAGAAGCACCTCGGTGCCCCCCAAAGTCCTTCTCCAGGACTTGTGTGAACTCCTCCCACACCCGCTGCTTTGCCTCTGACCCAGCAGAGGCTGCAGCCCTTCAGACCTGTGGGGACCTCAGAACCACCTCCGGAGTCTTCTGGGAGACCAGATCCTGAAGGCCTCCTTCTTCAGGGGGACCCCTGACCCCCGGGGTCCACCACGGTGCTCCAGGGTCCCCGCCCCTTGAGGCCCCTGAGACCTTGAGGCCACAGCTCACCGCTGCAGCTTCAGCAGTGGAAGCTTTGAACATCGCCCGCTCCGGTTCGATGCCCCCAACCTCCACAGGGACGCCAGAAAAGCTCCTCCGGAGGTGTGAGGTGAAGGTCTCTGGGACAGGGGCCTCCTCCAGACGGTCCCAGTTCACCCGCACTACTGGTTTGGGTTTACCCGGTCTGTCCAGAACCTTCCCCGTCCTCTGACCCACTCATCCCCAGATGGTGATCAGCTGACAGCTCTGCCCCTCTCTTCACCCGAGTGTCCAAAACATCCGGCCTCAGATCAGATGAGACCATCACAGACTGGATCCTGGACCTTTGGCCTAGTGTGCTCTGGAACCAGGTCCACTTCTGAGCCTCCTTCTGTTCCAACATGGTGTTTGTTAAAGAGGATCCAGGACCAGCACACAAGTCTAACACCAGACGCTGGGGTTTAGATCAGGGAGGCCGTTCCTCCCAATCAGCCTCTCCAGGTGTCTCCATCGTTGCCCACGTGGGCGTTGAAGTCTCCCAGCAGGACTCTGGAGTCCCCTACTGGAGCCCCATGCAGGACTCCATTCAGGGTCTCCAAGAAGGCCCCAGACTCTGAACTGCTGTTCGCTGCATCTGCACCAACAACAGTCAGAGTCCCCCCCCCACCACCCGCAGGCGTAAGGAGGCCACCCTCTGGTCCACCGGGGTCAACTCCAACACCGCGGCGCTCAGCCGGGGGTTTGAGAGTCTCCCCACACCCGCCCGGCCCCTCACACCCTGGGCCCCTCCAGAGAAGACCAGGGTCCAGCCCCTATCCAGGAGCACGGGTCCAGATCCAGACTGTGTGTGGAGGTGAGCCCCCCCAGATCTAACTGGGAGCTCCACCTCCCTCACAAGCTCCGGCTCCTTCCCCCACAGAGAGGAGACGCTCCACGTCCCCAGAGCCTCTGCTGCCCGGGTCTGGACCCTCCAGGCCCCTCACCTCACTGCCCCCCGTGCAGCAGCGCCCCGACCCCAGCGTGCGCTTTAATGTTATACTTTATGGTATCAGAGCTCATTGTAGTCGATGTGACGTGTGTTGATGGTGACGGCCGAACATGACATCAGTCTTTTCCATGACTCATCACTTTTTATAAAAACAGTAAATGACTCTTAACGTCGAGTCTCTTTTATTAATAATGCTTCATTTAATAAAGTGTATCTAAGTTCTGCTGTTCATGTTTCCAGGGAACGTTTGAAGAGACGCTCAGTGAGAGTTCACCACCTGAGACAGGTAACACCTCTATCTACCACAACAACAACAACAACAACAACAATAACAATATAACAGGTAACACCTCTATCTACCACAACAACAACAACAATAATATAACAGGTAACACCTCTATCTACCACCACAACAACAACAACAACAACAATAACAATATAACAGGTAACACCTCTATCTACCACAACAACAACAACAACAACAATAATATAACAGGTAACACCTCTATCTACCACAACAACAACAACAACAACAATAACAATATAACAGGTAACACCTCTATCTACCACAACAACAACAACAACAACAACAATAATATAACAGGTAACACCTCTATCTACCACAACAACAACAACAACAACAACAACAATATAACAGGTAACACCTCTATCTACCACAACAACAACAACAATAACAATATAACAGGTAACACCTCTATCTACCACAACAACAACAACAACAATAACAATATAACAGGTAACACCTCTATCTACCACAACAACAACAATAACAACAACAATAATATAACAGGTAACACCTCTATCTACCACAACAACAACAACAACAACAATAATATAACAGGTAACACCTCTATCTACCACAACAACAACAACAATAACAACAACAACAACAATAATATAACAGGGGCCTGTTTCACAAAGCAGGTTTAGTGAAAACTCTGAGTATGTTAACCCTGAAATGAGGGAAACTCTGAGTTTTCCGTTTCACAAAGGGAGCTAACTCAAACCAGAGACAGAGGGGTAACTCTAGCCTGTTTCACAGAGAGAGCTAACTCAAACCAGAGACAGAGGGGTAGCTCTAGCCTGTTTCACAGAGAGAGCTAACTCAAACCAGAGACAGAGGGGTAACTCTAGCCTGTTTCACAGAGAGAGCTAACTCAAACCAGAGACAGAGGGGTAACTCTAGCCTGTTTCACAGAGAGAGCTAACTCAAACCAGAGACAGAGGGGTAACTCTAGCCTGTTTCACAGAGAGAGCTAACTCAAACCAGAGACAGAGGGGTAACTCTAGCCTGTTTCACAGAGAGAGCTAACTCAAACCAGAGACAGAGGGGTAACTCTAGCCTGTTTCACAGAGAGAGAGCTAACTCAAACCAGAGACAGAGGGGTAACTCTAGCCTGTTTCACAGAGAGAGCTAACTCAAACCAGAGACAGAGGGGTAACTCTAGCCTGTTTCACAGAGAGAGCTAACTCAAACCAGAGACAGAGGGGTAACTCTAGCCTGTTTCACAGAGAGAGCTAACTCAAACCAGAGACAGAGGGGTAACTCTAGCCTGTTTCACAGAGAGAGCTAACTCAAACCAGAGACAGAGGGGTAACTCTAGCCTGTTTCACAGAGAGAGCTAACTCAAACCAGAGACAGAGGGGTAACTCTAGCCTGTTTCACAGAGAGAGCTAACTCAAACCAGAGACAGAGGGGTAACTCTAGCCTGTTTCACAGAGAGAGCTAACTCAAACCAGAGACAGAGGGGTAGCTCTAGCCTGTTTCACAGAGAGAGCTAACTCAAACCAGAGACAGAGGGGTAACTCTAGCCTGTTTCACAGAGAGAGCTAACTCAAACCAGAGACAGAGGGGTAACTCTAGCCTGTTTCACAGAGAGAGCTAACTCAAACCAGAGACAGAGGGGTAACTCTAGCCTGTTTCACAGAGAGAGCTAACTCAAACCAGAGACAGAGGGGTAACTCTAGCCTGTTTCACAGAGAGAGCTAACTCAAACCAGAGACAGAGGGGTAACTCTAGCCTGTTTCACAGAGAGAGAGCTAACTCAAACCAGAGACAGAGGGGTAACTCTAGCCTGTTTCACAGAGAGAGCTAACTCAAACCAGAGACAGAGGGGTAACTCTAGCCTGTTTCACAGAGAGAGCTAACTCAAACCAGAGACAGAGGGGTAACTCTAGCCTGTTTCACAGAGAGAGCTAACTCAAACCAGAGACAGAGGGGTAACTCTAGCCTGTTTCACAGAGAGAGCTAACTCAAACCAGAGACAGAGGGGTAACTCTAGCCTGTTTCACAGAGAGAGCTAACTCAAACCAGAGACAGAGGGGTAACTCTAGCCTGTTTCACAGAGAGAGCTAACTCAAACCAGAGACAGAGGGGTAACTCTAGCCTGTTTCACAGAGAGAGCTAACTCAAACCAGAGACAGAGGGGTAACTCTAGCCTGTTTCACAGAGAGAGCTAACTCAAACCAGAGACAGAGGGGTAACTCTAGCCTGTTTCACAGAGAGAGCTAACTCAAACCAGAGACAGAGGGGTAACTCTAGCCTGTTTCACAGAGAGAGCTAACTCAAACCAGAGACAGAGGGGTAACTCTAGCCTGTTTCACAGAGAGAGAGCTAACTCAAACCAGAGACAGAGGGGTAACTCTAGCCTGTTTCACAGAGAGAGCTAACTCAAACCAGAGACAGAGGGGTAACTCTAGCCTGTTTCACAGAGAGAGCTAACTCAAACCAGAGACAGAGGGGTAACTCTAGCCTGTTTCACAGAGAGAGCTAACTCAAACCAGAGACAGAGGGGTAACTCTAGCCTGTTTCACAGAGAGAGCTAACTCAAACCAGAGACAGAGGGGTAACTCTAGCCTGTTTCACAGAGAGAGGTAACTCAAACCAGAGACAGAGGGGTAACTCTAGCCTGTTTCACAGAGAGAGAGCTAACTCAAACCAGAGACAGAGGGGTAACTCTAGCCTGTTTCACAGAGAGAGCTAACTCAAACCAGAGACAGAGGGGTAACTCTAGCCTGTTTCACAGAGAGAGCTAACTCAAACCAGAGACAGAGGGGTAACTCTAGCCTGTTTCACAGAGAGAGCTAACTCAAACCAGAGACAGAGGGGTAACTCTAGCCTGTTTCACAGAGAGAGCTAACTCAAACCAGAGACAGAGGGGTAACTCTAGCCTGTTTCACAGAGAGCGCTAACTCAAACCAGAGACAGAGGGGTGACTCTAGCCTGTTTCACAGAGAGAGCTAACTCAAACTAGAGACAGAGGGGTAACTCTAGCCTGTTTCACAGAGAGAGCTAACTCAAACCAGAGACAGAGGGGTAACTCTAGCCTGTTTCACAGAGAGAGCTAACTCAAACCAGAGACAGAGGGGTAACTCTAGCCTGTTTCACAGAGAGAGCTAACTCAAACCAGAGACAGAGGGGTAACTCTAGCCTGTTTCACAGAGAGAGGTAACTCAAACCAGAGACAGAGGGGTAACTCTAGCCTGTTTCACAGAGAGAGAGCTAACTCAAACCAGAGACAGAGGGGTAACTCTAGCCTGTTTCACAGAGAGAGCTAACTCAAACCAGAGACAGAGGGGTAACTCTAGCCTGTTTCACAAAGGGAGGTAACTCAAACTCTCGGTCAGTTACCATGGTAACATGCTCTCTGAAACTAACCTGGTCCAGGTTTTTCTCAGAAAACCTTGAGTTTCTCTCTGTCTCCGCCCTCTTTCAGCCACACACGGTGTTTCATTTCCTCATTCATTCAGTCAGCGGGCGAGTTTTGGCGAAGTATAGTTCTGCTATAGTTCCGTCTGTTTTTCAGAAAATCACTGCAAACATCAGACATTAGAAGTTATATGAGGTGGTGACTATTTCACTACCATGGCGTGTCCTTCTGATAACAATCCCGTGGATGAAGCTGCAGCATTACTGCGCAGATGATTAAATATTCGTCGGGAGATGATTATCAGACTATTGATTATAGATGTTCTTGCATTTCCAGGCAATTCTCTGTTTGAGCGGTACCGTTTCATGTCACAGCAGATATTCTGTGTTGCGCTGCGGTTTTTTGCAAACGGGAGTTTTTGTATACAACGTATAAAAGTCATTCAGTAGGCCTACAATAGAAGTTATATTAGGTGGTGAATATTTACACTACCATGGCGTGTCCTTCTGATAACGATCCCGTGAATGAAGGTGACGCATTTCGCAAAGAGAATTAAATATTGGTCGGGAGATGATTATAGACGTCCTTAATATGCTGCAGCCATAATTACAACATGAATGAAATGGATCTTTTGAGCAAGTTGAATGTATTTGACTCAGCGTTTCTAAATATAATCCCAGCTTTTCTTGCAATTCATAGGTTCAAAAGTGTGTGCTTTTAATTGGGTTACCGGTATATAAACTACTCCTATAGGTGGAAACAGCAGCCTTCTGATCCAGAATATCACCTATAATGCGAGGGGGCTGAATACGCACAACACCGTTTCATGTCACAGTCCATCTCACCCCTCCTTACATTTCCAACATTAACAACCAGACATGCTTTCATGTCACAGCAGATATTGTGTGTTGCGCTGCGTTTTCTTGCAAATGGGAGTTTTTTATACAACATTGATATGTTGTATAAAAAACAGCCACTTACGGTAATATTTACTTTACCATGTAAAACCTGCTCAAAATGAGGCGTCACCATGAGACTGTGCAGAGGTTTTACCTGTTTGAAAAATGTTTTTATGTTTCATCTTAAGCTGCGCTTCTCCCCCGCGGGGTTGCACTTAAATGAAATAAACTAATAGGCTCCCACTCATGCAGTTCCCCCTGTGATATTACTGTGATTGCAACAGGACTACATTTAAACTTATGCATTGAGCGTTGCCATGGTGATATTACTGTGATTACAACAGGACTACATTTAAACTTATGCACTGAGCGTTGCCATGGTGATATTACTGTGATTACAACTGGACTACATTTAAACTTATGCACTGAGCGTTGCCATGGTGATATTACTGTGATTGCAACAGGACTACATTTAAACTTATGCATTGAGCGTTGCCATGGTGATATTACTGTGATTACAACAGGACTACATTTAAACTTATGCACTGAGCGTTGCCATGGTGATATTACTGTGATTACAACTGGACTACATTTAAACTTATGCACTGAGCGTTGCCATGGTGATATTACTGTGATTGCAACTGGACTACATTTAAACTTATGCACTGAGCGTTGCCATGGTGATATTACTGTGATTGCAACTGGACTACATTTAAACTTATGCACTGAGCGTTGCCATGGTGATGTTACTGTGATTGCAACAGGACTACATTTAAACTTATGCACTGAGCGTTGCCATGGTGATATTACTGTGATTGCAACTGGACTACATTTAAACTTACGCACTGAGCGTTGCCATGGTGATGTTACTGTGATTGCAACAGGACTACATTTAAACTTATGCACTGAGCGTTGCCATGGTGATATTACTGTGATTGCAACAGGACTACATTTAAACTTATGCACTGAGCGTTGCCATGGTGATATTACTGTGATTGCAACTGGACTACATTTAAACTTACGCACTGAGCGTTGCCATGGTGATATTACTGTGATTGCAACAGGACTACATTTAAACTTACGCACTGACCCGAGCCGCAATGTCCTCCAGCACCGTCTCCCTCTCTTTTGCTGCTGCAGCGGTGTAAACCTGCTCAAACTCTCCGTATGAGCGCATTCATATTTCCAATTCCAGTTGTAGCGTAGCGCTTCGCTTCCCCGTTGCCATGGTGACTCGTCGAATCAGGGCTCCATTGATGCTGTCTTTTTTTACTTGTGGTGCACGCGCTTAACTCCAGGTCAAACTACTCTGAGTTGATCAACCTGACGCAAATCTGCTGTTCTGGAACCGAAAACTCAGAGTTTCCTATCTCAGAGTAGATCAACTCAGAGTTCAGGGTTAGACTCAGAGTTTCCTATCTCAGAGTAGATCAACTCAGAGTTCAGGGTTAAACTCAGAGTTTCCTATCTCAGAGTAGATCAACTCAGAGTTCAGGGTTAAACTCAGAGTTTCCTATCTCAGAGTAGATCAACTCAGAGTTCAGGGTTAAACTCAGAGTTTCCTATCTCAGAGTAGATCAACTCAGAGTTCAGGGTTAGACTCAGAGTTTCCTATCTCAGAGTAGATCAACTCAGAGTTCAGGGTTAAACTCAGAGTTTCCTATCTCAGAGTAGATCAACTCAGAGTTCAGGGTTAAACTCAGAGTTTCCTATCTCAGAGTAGATCAACTCAGAGTTCAGGGTTAGACTCAGAGTTTTTTGAACCTGCTTTGTGAAACAGGCCCCAGGTAACACCTCTATCTACCACAACAACAACAACAACAACAACAACAACAACAACAACAACAATAATAATATAACACGTGTCTGCGGTCTTTGTTTCCCTCATAGTGGAGCTGAAGGAGCAGCAGGTGCAGGAGCAGCAGCAGGAGCAGCAGCATCAGCAGCAGCAGGTGCAGGAGCAGGTGAAGGAGCAGCAGGAGCAGCAGCAGGAGCAGCAGCAGCAGCAGCAGGAGCAGCAGCAGCAGGTGCAGGAGCAGCAGCAGCAGCAGGTGCAGGAGCAGCAGCAGCAGGAGCAGCAGCAGGAGCAGCAGGAGCACCAGCAGCAGCAGCAGCAGGTGCAGGAGCAGCAGCAGCAGGAGCAGCAGCAGGATCAGCAGCAGCAGGTGCAGCAGCAGGAGGAGCAGCAGGTGCAGCAGCAGGATCAGCAGCAGCAGGAGCAGCAGGTGCAGCAGCAGGAGGAGCAGCAGCAGCAGCAGCAGCAGCAGCAGCAGCAGCAGCAGCAGGAGGAGCAGCAGCAGCAGGAGCAGCAGCAGCAGCAGCAGGAGCAGCAGCAGGAGGAGCAGGAGCAGCAGCAGCAGCAGGAGCAGCAGCAGGAGCAGCAGCAGCAGCAGCAGCAGCAGCAGCAGCAGCAGCAGCAGCAGGAGCAGGAGCAGCAGCAGCAGCAGCAGCAGCAGGAGCAGCAGCAGCAGCAGCAGCAGCAGCAGGTGCAGCAGCAGCAGCAGCAGCAGGAGCAGCAGCAGCAGCAGCAGCAGCAGCAGCAGCAGCAGCAGCAGCAGCAGGAGCAGCAGCAGCAGCAGCAGCAGCAGCAGGAGCAGCAGCAGCAGCAGCAGCAGCAGCAGGAGCAGGGCAGGAGGAGGCGCAGGGAGCTGTACAAAGAGAAGAGGTTCTTCTGTGAGCTGTGTAACAAAGGCTTCCATCAGAGGCACCAGCTGAGGAAACACGTGGCGTCCCACCTCAAACCGTTCCCCTGCAGCTGCTGCGACAAAGGTTTCTACAAGGCGTCGAGTCTGGAGCGGCACCAGCAGAGCCACCGCCTGCGGGAGGCGCAGGAGCACGACCCCGACCAGCTGCTGCGCTGCGACCGCTGCGACCGCACCTTCAGACAGCTGCGGCAGCTGCAGGTGCACCGGGCCACTCACCGGCTGGAGGACACGCCGCTCAAGTGCCACGTCTGCGACCGCACCTTCACCTCGGCCGGCGCGCTCAGGTACCACGAGGTGTCGCACGCCCAGGTCAAGCCCTTCATGTGTGACGTCTGCGGAAAAGGCTTCGTCAGGAAGAAGAGCCTCCACGAGCACCAGACGGTTCACACCGGCGCCCGGCCGTACCCCTGCCCCACCTGCGCCAAGAGCTTTTCCACCGCCAGCAACCTGCGCATCCACAAGAGGTCGCACTCCGAGGAGCGGCCGCACAAGTGCTGCCAGTGCGACAAGGCGTTCAAGTCCAAGATGGGCCTGCTGCAGCACCGCGTGGTCCACTCCGGCGAGAAGCCCTTCACCTGCCCCGTCTGCGGACTGAGCTTCGGCCTCAAGTACAACTTCCAGAGACACCTGCGCCTCCACAACGGCGAGAGGCCGTTCAAGTACGTGCACACGCCACTTTCAGCACGCCATAGACTCAGCACGCCATAGACTCAGCACGCCATAGACTCAGCACGCCATAGACTCAGCACGCCATAGACTCAGCACGCCATAGACTCAGCACGCCATAGAGTCAGCACGCCATAGAGTCAGCACGCCATAGAGTCAGCACGCCATAGAGTCAGCACGCCATATAGACTCAGCACGCCATAGACTCAGCACGCCATAGACTCAGCACGCCATAGAGTCAGCACGCCATAGAATCAGCACGCCATAGACTCATTACGCCACTTTCAGCACGCCATAGACTCAGCACGCCATAGACTCAGCACGCCATAGACTCAGCACGCCATAGAGTCAGCACGCCATAGTCTCAGCACGCCATAGAATCAGCACGCCATAGACTCAGCACGCCATAGACTCATTACGCCACTTTCAGCACGCCATAGACTCAGCACGCCATAGACTCAGCACGCCATAGACTCAGCACGCCATAGACTCAGCAAGCCATAGAGTCAGCACGCCATAGAGTCAGCACGCCATAGTCAGCACGCCATAGAATCAGCACGCCATAGACTCATTACGCCACTTTCAGCACGCCATAGACTCAGCACGCCATAGAGTCAGCACGCCATAGAGTCAGCACGCCATAGAGTCAGCACGCCATAGACTCAGCACGCCATAGACTCAGCACGCCATAGAGTCAGCACGCCATAGTCTCAGCACGCCATAGAATCAGCACGCCATAGACTCAGCACGCCATAGACTCATTACGCCACTTTCAGCACGCCATAGACTCAGCACGCCATAGACTCAGCACGCCATAGACTCAGCACGCCATAGACTCAGCAAGCCATAGAGTCAGCACGCCATAGAGTCAGCACGCCATAGAGTCAGCACGCCATAGAATCAGCACGCCATAGACTCATTACGCCACTTTCAGCACGCCATAGACTCAGCACGCCATAGACTCAGCACGCCATAGAGTCAGCACGCCATAGAGTCAGCACGCCATAGACTCAGCACGCCATAGACTCAGCACGCCATAGAATCAGCACGCCATAGACTCAGCACGCCATAGACTCAGCACGCCATAGACTCAGCACGCCATAGAGTCAGCACGCCATAGACTCAGCACGCCATAGAGTCAGCACGCCATAGACTCAGCACGCCATAGACTCAGCACGCCATAGACTCAGCACGCCATAGACTCAGCACGCCATAGACTCAGCACGCCATAGACTCAGCACGCCATAGAGTCAGCACGCCATAGACTCAGCACGCCATAGACTCAGCACGCCATAGACTCAGCACGCCATAGACTCAGCACGCCATAGAGTCAGCACGCCATAGAGTCAGCACGCCATAGAGTCAGCACGCCATAGAGTCAGCACGCCATAGACTCAGCACGCCATAGACTCAGCACGCCATAGACTCAGCACGCCATAGAGTCAGCACGCCAGACACAGGCCGATGCAGCGACTCACGGATCGGCAGATAAATCGATAATGAAAATACACATTTACATTTTTACCCAAAGCATCAAAGTTTGACGGCGTTTCCTTTTTCCCGCCTCAGGTGTGACAAATGTGGCGAGGGATTCACGGGGACCTGGGCGCTGAAGACCCACATGCTGGTTCACGGCGTGGAGAAGCCGTTCATGTGCGAACTCTGCGGCAAGACGTTCTTCTACAACTGTCAGCTGCAGAAGCACCAGCAGCTGGTTCACGCCGACCACGGCCGGCAGAAGGCGGGAGGCGCGGCGGGGAGGCGGAGGCCGAGCGGAGCGAAAGCCTTCAGCTGTAAGATCTGTCTGAAGAGCTTCAGCAGCAACGCCACGCTGAGGATGCACGAGAAGAGCCACGCCGAGAACAAAGAGTTCACCTGCGACACCTGCGGGAAGTCCTTCCACCTGCGCCACCTGTACCTGCACCACCTGCGGCAGCACAGCGGCGAGCGGCCGCACGTCTGCGGCGTCTGCGAGAAAGGCTTCCTGCTCATGTCGCAGCTGAAGAAGCACGAGCTCCTGCACACCGGCGTCAAACCTCACAAGTGCGAACAGTGCGGCAAAGAGTTCCGGACGCCGCAGAACTTCCACCGCCACCGGCTGGTCCACACCGGGGAGAAGCCGTACGAGTGCGGCGTGTGCGGCAGGAAGTTCAGGCAGTCCAACCAGCTCAAGTCTCACATGCAGATCCACACCGGCGTCAAGCTGTACTCCTGCGAGCGCTGCGGCCACGGCTTCTCCGACTCCCGGCGGCTGAAGAAACATCGCTGCGGCGACGAGCCGAGCTGCGAGTCTGGCGCCAAACGCAGGAAGCAGAAGAACGCGTTCACGTGGAGCGAAGGCTTCACGCCGCAATAAACAACCTGTAAACAACAATAAACAATAACTGGGTCAGGGTTAGCCGACGTGTTCTCTGTGTGGGCGGGGCTTAGCCTAGCGTAGCATCACGACTGGAAACACAGCTAACAGCTAGCTTAGCATTACGACTGGAAACAGAGCTAACAGCTAGCCTAGCTTAGCATCATGACTGGAAACAGAGCTAACATCTAGCTTAGCATCACGACTGGAAACAGAGCTAACAGCTAGCCTAGCTTAGCATCACGACTAGAAACAGAGCTAAAAGCTAGCCTAGCTTAGCATCATGACTAGAAACAGAGCTAACAGCTAGCCTAGCTTAGCATCACGACTAGAAACAGAGCTAACAGCTAGCCTAGCTTAGCATCAAGACTGGAAGCAGAGCTAACAGCTAGCCTAGCTTAGCATCACGACTAGAAGCAGAGCTAACAGCTAGCCTGGCTTAACATCAAGACTAGAAACAGAGCTAACATCTAGCCTAGCTTAGCATCAAGACTGGAAAAAGAGCTAACAGCTAGCCTAGCTTAGCATCAAGACTGCAAACAGAGCTAACATCTAGCCTAGCTTAGCATCAAGACTGCAAACAGAGCTAACAGCTAGCCTAGCTTAGGATCAAGACTGGAAAAAGAGCTAACAGCTAGCCTAGCTTAGCATCAAGACTGGAAACAGAGCTAGCAGCTAGCCTAGCTTAGCATCAAGACTGGAAACAGAGCTAGCAGCTAGCATAGCCGTGTGCAGAGATCACTGAACTTGTTTTTTATCTTTAAACGTTAAAATCAGAAACTTTATTTTTTAAACAGTTTGTTTCTAATGTTTTTTAACGTTGCTTCACTTCCTGTTTCACTTCCTGTTTCACTTCCTGTTTCACTTCCTGTTTCACTTCCTTATCACTTATCAATAAATATATTTAATATTCTGACGCTCGTCAACGTTTTTCAACGTTCTTCAGACGGTTTTTAAACTGCTGCCCCTGAGACCTGATCCTGGACCAGAGGCTGGAGCTGCTGCCCCTGAGACCTGATCCAGGACCAGAGGCTGGAGCTGCTGCCCCTGAGACCTGATCCAGGACCAGAGGCTGGAGCTGCTGCCCCTGAGACCTGATCCAGGACCAGAGGCTGGAGCTGCTGCCCCTGAGACCTGATCCAGGATCAGAGGCTGGAGCTGCTGCCCCTGAGACCTGATCCAGGACCAGAGGCTGGAGCTGCTGCCCCTGAGACCTGATCCAGGACCAGAGGCTGGAGCTGCTGCCCCTGAGACCTGATCCAGGACCAGAGGCTGGAGCTGCTGCCCCTGAGACCTGATCCAGGATCAGAGGCTGGAGCTGCTGCCCCTGAGACCTGATCCAGGACCAGAGGCTGGAGCTGCTGCCCCTGAGACCTGATCCAGGAGCAGAGGCTGGAGCTGCTGCCCCTGAGACCTGATCCAGGATCAGAGGCTGGAGCTGCTGCCCCTGAGACCTGATCCAGGAGCAGAGGCTGGAGCTGCTGAGACCTGATCCAGGATCAGAGGCTGGAGCTGCTGCCCCTGAGACCTGATCCAGGATCAGAGGCTAGAGCTGCTGCCCCTGAGACCTGATCCAGGATCAGAGGCTGGAGCTGCTGCCCCTGAGACCTGATCCAGGAGCAGAGGCTGGAGCTGCTGCCCCTGAGACCTGATCCAGGATCAGAGGCTGGAGCTGCTGCCCCTGAGACCTGATCCAGGACCAGAGGCTGGAGCTGCTGCCCCTGAGACCTGATCCAGGAGCAGAGGCTGGAGCTGCTGCCCCTGAGACCTGATCCAGGATCAGAGGCTGGAGCTGCTGCCCCTGAGACCTGATCCAGGAGCAGAGGCTGGAGCTGCTGAGACCTGATCCAGGATCAGAGGCTGGAGCTGCTGCTCCTGAGACCTGATCCAGGATCAGAGGCTGGAGCTGCTGCCCCTGAGACCTGATCCAGGACCAGAGGCTGGAGCTGGAGATTTTTATGATTTATGTTATTATTATTATTTATGGTGTTGTTGTAGTTGTTGTTATTGTTGTTGTTGTTGTAGTTGTTTTTGTTGTTGTTGTTGTTATTATTGTTGGTGTTGTTGTTGTTATTATTGTTGTTGTTGTAGTTGTTGTTGTTGTTGTTGTTGTTGTTGTTGTTGTTTTCTAAGATCATTCATGTTAAACTAGAGCGGATCCCGCGCATGCGCGTTCAGCAGGGGGCGGAATAAACCCACGCGCCAAAACACGGAAAACAACAGAAGAAGAAGAGGAAGTGCGTCACTGTGGAGTCTCGCGGGTACCGAAGGGGCTAACGGTTAGCACGCACGCACACACACACACGGCAGTTAGCCTGGGAGCTAACCAACAGGTGGACACGGCTCAGGTGAGTCAGCGCGTGCTTCTGTGACGTTAACTGTTTACACTTTATTAATGTTTTCATTGTTTTTACCTGAGGAGGCTTCAGCCCGAGCTAAGCTAGCTGCTAACGCTAGCTGCTAACTTCAGCCCGAGCTAAGCTAGCTGCTAACGCTAGCTGCTAACTTCAGCCCGAGCTAAGCTAGCTGCTAACGCTAGCTGCTAACTTCAGCCCGAGCTAAGCTAGCTGCTAACGCTAGCTGCTAACTTCAGCCCGAGCTAAGCTAGCTGCTAACGCTAGCTGCTAACTTCAGCCCGAGCTAAGCTAGCTGCTAACTTCAGCCCGAGCTAAGCTAGCTGCTAACTTTAACAGTTTGAGACCAAACCAGTGAAATACCGACATTTAATTATTGTTGTTGTTGTTGTTGTTGTTGTTGTTGTTGTTTTTCACTGTAACGTTCGTGTTTTTGTGTTAATTCAAACTTTCTATAAAAATATAAAATTAAACTTTATTACTGAAGACGAACGCGCACGTGCAACAGCTCCACAGATAAACAACAACAACAACAACAATAATAATAACAACAATAATAATTAAACCTGTTAAACTTGCTCTGAACATGAAAGTTCTTCAGTGTTTGATTATAAAATTACACATGTGTTTAATGTTTCTGTGACACACACACACACACACAGACACACACACACACACACACACACACAGACACACACACAGACACACACACACACACACACAGAGACACACACAGACACACACACACACAGACACACACACACAGACACACACAGACACACACAGAAGCGATGGCGCCGGGGTCGGACAGAGGGCGGAGGAGAGCGTCCACGTCTCGGTCTCTGGAGGACTGCTGCTGCCCCGTCTGCCTGGAGATCTACATGGAGCCGGTTACACTGCCCTGCACACACACCTTCTGCAAGGTAACACACACACACACACACACACCCTCTGCAAGGTAACACACACACACACACCTTCTGCAAGGTAACACACACACACACACACACACACACACACCTTCTGCAAGGTAACACACACACACACACACACACAAACCCTCTGCAAGGTAACACACACACACACACACACACCCTCTGCAAGGTAACACACACACACACACACCTTCTGCAAGGTAACACACACACACACACACCTTCTGCAAGGTAACACACACACACACACACACACACACCCTCTGCAAGGTAACACACACACACACACACACACACACACCCTCTGCAAGGTAACACACACACACACACACACCCTCTGCGAGTAAGTGCTAAACAGTAAATCTGTAATGAAACGGTGTTTTCAGGCGTGCTTCCTGGAGTCCGTGGATAAGGCGGCGCTCTGCTGTCCTCTGTGCAGGAGGCGAGTTTCCACGTGGGCGCGTCTGAACAGCAGAACCAACACGCTGGTGGACCAGCAGCTGTGGACCCACATCCAGACCCGCTTCCCTCTGCAGTGTCAGCGCCGCCTCAACGGACAGGACGCCATCGCCGAGGACGACCCAGGAGGTACCGACCCGCACAGACATCCCATAATACTGTGACCACAGACATCCCATAATACTGTGTGTGTGTGTGTGTGTGTGTGTGTGTGTGTGTGTGTGTGTGTGTGTGTGTGTGTGTGTGTGTGTGTGTGTGTGTGTGTGTGTGTGTGTGTGTGTGTGTGTGTGTGTGTGTGTGTGTGTGTGTGTGTGTGTGTGTGTGTGTGTGTGTGTGTGTTTAGTGTCGGTGTGTGTCCCCAGACTCTGTCAGCCTGGAGAGCTGAAGCAGGAATACGAGGACCAGGTCACCAGAGTGAGTTTCTGTATTTCAACAATTATCATTTAAAATGTGTCTGCGTGTGTAACCGCCGGTTGTCTGCGTGTAACCGCCGGTTGTCCGCGTGTAACCGCCGGTTGTCTGCGTGTAACCTCCGGTTGTCCGCGTGTAACCTCCGGTTGTCCGCGTGTAACCTCCGGTTGTCCGTGTCTAACCGCCGGTTGTCTGGGTGTGTAACCGCCGGTTGTCCGTGTGTAACCGCCGGTTGTCCGTGTGTAACCGCCGGTTGTCCGCGTGTAACCGCCGGTTGTCCGTGTGTAACCGCCGGTTGTCTGTGTGTAACCGCCGGTTGTCTGTGTGTAACCGCCGGTTGTCTGCGTGTAACCGCCGGTTGTCTGCGTGTAACCGCCGGTTGTCTGCGTGTAACCGCCGGTTGTCTGCGTGTAACCGCCGGTTGTCCGCGTGTGACCGCCGGTTGTCTGCGTGTAACCGCCGGTTGTCCGCGTGTAACCGCTGGTTGTCTGCGTGTAACCGCTGGTTGTCTGCGTGTAACCGCTGGTTGTCTGCGTGTAACCGCCGGTTGTCCGCGTGTAACCGCCGGTTGTCCGCGTGTGACCGCCGGTTGTCCGTGTGTAACCGCCGGTTGTCTGCGTGTAACCGCTGGTTGTCTGCGTGTAACCTCCGGTTGTCCGTGTGTAACCCCCGGTTGTCTGCGTGTAACCGCCGGTTGTCCGTGTGTAACCTCCGGTTGTCTGCGTGTAACCTCCGGTTGTCCGTGTGTAACCTCCGGTTGTCCGTGTGTAACCTCCGGTTGTCCGTGTGTAACCCCCGGTTGTCTGCGTGTAACCGCCGGTTGTCCGTGTGTAACCTCCGGTTGTCTGCGTGTAACCTCCGGTTGTCCGTGTGTAACCTCCGGTTGTCCGTGTGTAACCTCCGGTTGTCTGCGTGTAACCGCCGGTTGTCCGTGTGTAACCTCCGGTTGTTCGCGTGTAACCTCCGGTTGTCCGTGTGTAACCGCCGGTTGTCCGTGTGTAACCGCCGGTTGTCCGTGTGTCAGCTGACGGAGGAGCGGCGAGCTCTGGACGAGGAGGAGCGCAGAGCCAGTGAGGAGCTGATCCAGAAGCTGCTGCAGGAGGAGCAGCTGCTGCTGCAGGAGGAGACGAGGAGGCGCCAAGAGGACGAGAGGCTGGCACGCCGCCTCAGCACCCAGCTGGTGAGTCCACCAGGACCAGGACCAGGACCAGGAGACAGTTAGAGACCAGGACCAGGAGACAGTTAGAGACCAGGACCAGGACCAGGAGAGAGTTAGAGACCAGGACCAGGAGACAGTTAGAGACCAGGACCAGGAGAGGGTTAGAGACCAGGACCAGGAGACAGTTAGAGACCAGGACCAGGAGAGAGTTAGAGACCAGGAGAGAGTCAGAGACCAGGACCAGGAGAGAGTCAGAGACCAGGACCAGGAGAGAGTTAGAGACCAGGACCAGGAGAGAGTTAGAGACCAGGACCAGGAGAGAGTCAGAGACCAGGACCAGGAGAGAGTTAGAGACCAGGACCAGGAGAGAGTTAGAGACCAGGACCAGGAGAGAGTCAGAGACCAGGACCAGGAGAGAGTCAGAGACCAGGACCAGGAGAGAGTCAGAGACCAGGAGAGAGTCAGAGACCAGGACCAGGAGAGAGTTAGAGACCAGGACCAGGAGAGAGTCAG
>NW_028154877.1:50000-52500 GCF_963691815.1 Echiichthys vipera | reverse complement strand
GTGTTTACAGTCTTCATGCTAAGCTAACTGTTCCCCCTGTTTACAGTCTGCATGCTAAGCTAACTGTTCCCCCTGTTTACAGTCTGCATGCTAAGCTAACTGTTCCCCCTGTTTACAGTCTGCATGCTAAGCTAACTGTTCCCCCTGTTTACAGTCTGCATGCTAAGCTAACTGTTCCCCCTGTTTACAGTCTTCATGCTAAGCTAACTCTTCCTCTTGTTTTAGAGGAGGCTCTATCTAAATGTTGATCTGGTCACTTCCTGTTCTCAGGTGGAGGCTCCGCCCCCTGAACTGGATTATTACGGCGCTCAGACAAACGGATCGGACCGGCTTCACCTCGGAGGACCGTCGTCAGCCAAGAGGAGGAGGTCGGAGGAGGAGACGACGACGGAGGAGGAGGAGGAGGAGCAGCTGCTGAGGAGACGGCAGGAGGAGGAGGAGCAGCTGCTGAGGAGACGGCAGCAGGAGGAGGAGGAGGAGGAGCAGCTGCTGAGGAGACGGCAGCAGGAGGAGGAGCTGCTGAGGAGACGGCAGCAGGAGGAGGAGGACCGGCGTCTGGCTCAGCTCCTGCAGAAGGAGCTGGACCAGGAGGAGAAGCGGAGAGCCACCGACAGATGCAAAGGATCCTCCGACGCTTATCCTCTGCGTCAGAACCCCCGAAAATCCTCCTCCTCTTCCTCTTCCTCTGGAAAGACCACAAACTCCTCCTCCTCCTCCTCTTCCTCTGGAAAGACCACAAACTCCTCCTCCTCCTCCTCTTCCTCTGGAAAGACCACAAACTCCTCCTCCTCCTCTTCCTCTGGAAAGACCAAAAACTCCTCCTCTTCCTCTGGAAAGACCACAAACTCCTCCTCCTCCTCTGGAAAGCCCCCCCACAGCCGAGGCGGTCGCCAGGCGACTCTGACGGAGATGTTCTCCAGTGTGAGCAGCTGAACTCTCTTCTTCTGTTTCTCAGCACAAACAAACTGACTCTTTTTTTTCAGTTACCGTGGAGACGCGTGTTGGTTGCGGGGGAGTTCTGCGGCGTGAACGGCGTCTCCATGGAGCTGCTTTTTGTTGACACAGGCGAGCCTCATGTTGTGTTCTGCAGCGACTTTGTTTAAATAAAGTTCTGAGGCAGAAACGTTTCCTCTCGTGTTCACATCTGCACTTTTCTGAAGGAGTCACGACCCGAGCACGAGTGTGTCCGGTTCCCTGGGTCTCACTCAGCTACAGCGCACACTACACCGTAAGTTACAGCGTACACTACACAGCAAGTTACAGCGCACACTACACAGTGAACTACACCGTAAGTTACAGCGTACACTACACCGCAAGTTACAGCACACACTACACCGTGAACTACACCGTAAGTTACAGCGTACACTACACAGCAAGTTACAGCGCACACTACACAGCAAGTTACAGCGCACACTACAGCGTACACTACACCGTAAGTGACAGCGTACACTACACCGCAAGTTACAGCGTACACTACACTGTACACCACACCGTGAACTACAGCGCACACTACACCGTAAGTTACAGCGCACACTACACCGTAAGTTACAGCGTACACTACACTGAACTACACCGTACACTATACTGTAAACTACACGCACACTGATGTAAACTTCACCGCACCCTGACGTAAACTACACCGTACGCTGATGTAAACTACACCTACCCTGATGTAAACTACACCGTACCCTGATGTAAACTACACCGTACACTGATGTAAACTACACGCACACTGATGTAAACTACACCGTACCCTGATGTAAACTACACCGTACACTGATGTAAACTACACGCACACTGATGTAAACTACACCGTACGCTGATGTAAACTACACCGTACGCTGATGTAAACTACACCGTACCCTGACGCAAACTACACCTACACTGACGTAAACTACACCTACACTGATGTAAACTACACCTACACTGATGTAAACTACACCGCACACTGATGTAAACTACACCTACACCGATATAAACTACACCTACACTGATATAAACTACACCTACTCTGATGTAAACTACACCTACACTGATGTAAACTACACCGTACACTACACCGTAACTTACAGCACACACTACACCGTAAGTTACAGCGTACACTACACCGCAAGTTACAGCGTACACTACACCGCAAGTTACAGCGTACACTACACCGTAAGGTACAGCGCACACTACACTGTAAGTTACAGCGTACACTACACCGTAAACTACACTGTAAGTTACAGCGTACACTACACCGTAAGTTACAGCGCACACTACACCGTAAGTTACAACGTACACTACACTGTAAGTTACAGCGTACACTACACCGTAAACTACACTGTAAGTTACAGCGTACACTACACCGTAAGCTACAGCGTACACTACACCGTGAACTACACTGTACACTATACTGTAAACTACACGCACACTGATGTAAACTACACCGTACACTGATGTAAACTACACCGTACCCTGATGCAAACTACACCGCACACTGATGTAAACTACACCGCAC
>NW_028154877.1:35000-45000 GCF_963691815.1 Echiichthys vipera | reverse complement strand
ATCACTGAACGCTGTAATCACTGAACGCTGTAAACACTGAACGCTGTAAACACTGAACGCTGTAATCACTGAACGCTGTAATCACTGAACGCTGTAAACACTGAACGCTGTAATCACTGAACGCTGTAATCACTGAACACTGTAAACACTGAACGCTGTAAACACTGAACGCTGTAATCACTGAACACTGTAATCACTGAACGCTGTAATCACTGAACACTGTAAACACTGAACGCTGTAATCACTGAACGCTGTAAACACTGAACGCTGTAATCACTGAACGCTGTAATCACTGAACGCTGTAAACACTGAACGCTGTAATCACTGAACACTGTAAACACTGAACGCTGTAATCACTGAACGCTGTAATCACTGAACACTGTAAACACTGAACGCTGTAAACACTGAACGCTGTAAACACTGAACGCTGTAATCACTGAACACTGTAAACACTGAACGCTGTAATCACTGAACGCTGTAAACACTGAACGCTGTAAACACTGAACGCTGTAAACACTGAACGCTGTAATCACTGAACGCTGTAAACACTGAACGCTGTAAACACTGAACGCTGTAAACACTGAACGCTGTAAACACTGAACGCTGTAATCACTGAACGCTGTAATCACTGAACGCTGTAATCACTGAACACTGTAAACACTGAACGCTGTAATCACTGAACGCTGTAATCACTGAACGCTGTAATCGCTGAACGCTGTAATCACTGAACGCTGTAATCACTGAACGCTGTAAACACTGAACGCTGTAATCACTGAACGCTGTAATCACTGAACGCTGTAAACACTGAATGCTGTAATCACTGAACGCTGTAAACACTGAACGCTGTAAACACTGAACGCTGTAATCACTGAACGCTGTAAACACTGAACGCTGTAATCACTGAACGCTGTAAACACTGAACGCTGTAAACACTGAACGCTGTAATCACTGAACGCTGTAATCACTGAACGCTGTAAACACTGAACGCTGTAATCACTGAACGCTGTAATCACTGAACGCTGTAATCACTGAACGCTGTAATCGCTGAACGCTGTAATCACTGAACACTGTAAACACTGAACGCTGTAAACACTGAACGCTGTAAACACTGAACGCTGTAATCGCTGAACGCTGTAATCACTGAACGCTGTAAACACTGAACGCTGTAATCACTGAACGCTGTAATCACTGAACGCTGTAATCACTGAACGCTGTAAACACTGAACGCTGTAAACACTGAACGCTGTAATCACTGAACGCTGTAATCACTGAACGCTGTAAACACTGAACGCTGTAATCACTGAACGCTGTAATCACTGAACACTGTAAACACTGAACGCTGTAAACACTGAACGCTGTAATCACTGAACACTGTAATCACTGAACGCTGTAATCACTGAACACTGTAAACACTGAACGCTGTAATCACTGAACGCTGTAAACACTGAACGCTGTAATCACTGAACGCTGTAATCACTGAACGCTGTAAACACTGAACGCTGTAATCACTGAACGCTGTAAACACTGAACACTGTAAACACTGAACGCTGTAAACACTGAACGCTGTAATCACTGAACACTGTAAACACTGAACGCTGTAATCACTGAACGCTGTAAACACTGAACGCTGTAAACACTGAACGCTGTAAACACTGAACGCTGTAATCACTGAACGCTGTAAACACTGAACGCTGTAAACACTGAACGCTGTAAACACTGAACGCTGTAAACACTGAACGCTGTAATCACTGAACGCTGTAATCACTGAACGCTGTAATCACTGAACACTGTAAACACTGAACGCTGTAATCACTGAACGCTGTAATCACTGAACGCTGTAATCGCTGAACGCTGTAATCACTGAACACTGTAAACACTGAACGCTGTAATCACTGAACGCTGTAATCACTGAACGCTGTAAACACTGAACGCTGTAATCACTGAACGCTGTAAACACTGAACGCTGTAATCACTGAACGCTGTAAACACTGAACGCTGTAAACACTGAACGCTGTAATCACTGAACGCTGTAATCACTGAACGCTGTAAACACTGAACGCTGTAATCACTGAACGCTGTAATCACTGAACGCTGTAATCACTGAACGCTGTAATCACTGAACGCTGTAATCACTGAACGCTGTAATCACTGAACGCTGTAAACACTGAACGCTGTAATCACTGAACGCTGTAAACGCTGAACGCTGTAAACGCTGAACGCTGTAATCGCTGAACGCTGTAATCACTGAACGCTGTAATCACTGAACGCTGTAATCGCTGAACGCTGTAAACACTGAACGCTGTAATCACTGAACGCTGTAAACACTGAACGCTGTAATCACTGAACGCTGTAATCACTGAACGCTGTAATCACTGAACGCTGTAATCACTGAACGCTGTAAACGCTGAACGCTGTAATCGCTGAACGCTGTAAACGCTGAACGCTGTAAACACTGAACGCTGTAATCACTGAACGCTGTAAACACTGAACGCTGTAATCACTGAACGCTGTAATCACTGAACGCTGTAATCACTGAACGCTGTAATCGCTGAACGCTGTAATCACTGAACGCTGTAATCACTGAACGCTGTAATCACTGAACGCTGTAATCACTGAACGCTGTAATCACTGAACGCTGTAATCGCTGAACGCTGTAAACACTGAACGCTGTAATCACTGAACGCTGTAAACACTGAACGCTGTAATCGCTGAACGCTGTAATCACTGAACGCTGTAATCACTGAACGCTGTAAACGCTGAACGCTGTAATCGCTGAACGCTGTAAACGCTGAACGCTGTAAACACTGAACGCTGTAATCGCTGAACGCTGTAATCGCTGAACGCTGTAAACACTGAACGCTGTAATCACTGAACGCTGTAATCACTGAACGCTGTAAACACGGATCCCGTTTCCCTCAGATGTGCGTGTCGAGGTGTCTGCGGTGCGTCTCCGTCTCTCTGGTTGCCACGGCGATCGTCTGCATGCTGTCCAACATCCTGCTGCTGCTTCCTGAGCTGAAGATCCACTTCCTGTTGGAGGGTCATGTGACCAGAGAGGCCACCTGGGCCACGGGTCTGTGGGGCGCCGGCGCCCTGGTGAGTTCCCTCTTTACAGAAAAACGGATTATAACAAGAATATAAACTTTATTAATAATAATAATAATATTAATAAACTTTATTAATAATAATAAATAATACGATAATAATAATAATAATTAATAATATTTATATATCTGATGTTTCAGGTTCTGGTCGGAGTTCGGTCGTTTGTTCAGAACAGATCCAACGGCTGCTGCGCCTTCAGACGACAGGTGAGTCCACCAGACTGTTCCTGTTCCAGGTGTTCCTGTTCCAGGTGTTCCTGTTCCAGGTGTTCCTGTTCCAGGTGTTCCTGTTCCAGGTGTTCCAGGTGTTCCTGTTCCAGGTGTTCCTGTTCCTGTTCCAGGTGTTCCTGTTCCTGTTCCAGGTGTTCCTGTTCCAGGTGTTCCTGTTCCAGGTGTTTCTGTTCCAGGTGTTCCTGTTCCAGGTGTTCCTGTTCCAGGGGTTCCAGGTGTTCCTGTTCCAGGGGTTCCAGGTGTTCCTGTTCCTGTTCCAGGTGTTCCTGTTCCTGTTCCAGGTGTTCCTGTTCCTGTTCCAGGTGTTCCTGTTCCAGGTGTTCCTGTTCCAGGTGTTTCTGTTCCAGGTGTTCCTGTTCCAGGTGTTCCTGTTCCAGGGGTTCCAGGTGTTCCTGTTCCAGGGGTTCCAGGTGTTCCTGTTCCTGTTCCAGGTGTTCCTGTTCCTGTTCCTGTTCCAGGTGTTCCTGTTCCTGTTCCAGGTGTTCCTGTTCCAGGTGTTCCTGTTCCAGGTGTTCCTGTTCCAGGTGTTCCTGTTCCTGTTCCAGGTGTTCCTGTTCCAGGTGTTCCTGTTCCTGTTCCAGGTGTTCCTGTTCCTGTTCCAGGTGTTCCTGTTCCTGTTCCTGTTCCAGGTGTTCCTGTTCCTGTTCCTGTTCCTGTTCCAGGTGTTCCTGTTCCTGTTCCAGGTGTTCCTGTTCCAGGTGTTCCTGTTCCAGGTGTTTCTGTTCCAGGTGTTCCTGTTCCAGGTGTTCCTGTTCCAGGGGTTCCAGGTGTTCCTGTTCCAGGGGTTCCAGGTGTTCCTGTTCCTGTTCCAGGTGTTCCTGTTCCTGTTCCAGGTGTTCCTGTTCCTGTTCCAGGTGTTCCTGTTCCAGGTGTTCCTGTTCCAGGTGTTTCTGTTCCAGGTGTTCCTGTTCCAGGTGTTCCTGTTCCAGGGGTTCCAGGTGTTCCTGTTCCAGGGGTTCCAGGTGTTCCTGTTCCTGTTCCAGGTGTTCCTGTTCCTGTTCCTGTTCCAGGTGTTCCTGTTCCTGTTCCAGGTGTTCCTGTTCCAGGTGTTCCTGTTCCAGGTGTTCCTGTTCCAGGTGTTCCTGTTCCTGTTCCAGGTGTTCCTGTTCCAGGTGTTCCTGTTCCTGTTCCAGGTGTTCCTGTTCCTGTTCCTGTTCCAGGTGTTCCTGTTCCAGGTGTTCCTGTTCCTGTTCCAGGTGTTCCTGTTCCTGTTCCTGTTCCAGGTGTTCCTGTTCCTGTTCCAGGTGTTCCTGTTCCAGGTGTTCCTGTTCCAGGTGTTCCTGTTCCAGGTGTTCCTGTTCCTGTTCCAGGTGTTCCTGTTCCAGGTGTTCCTGTTCCTGTTCCAGGTGTTCCTGTTCCTGTTCCAGGTGTTCCTGTTCCTGTTCCTGTTCCAGGTGTTCCTGTTCCTGTTCCAGGTGTTCCTGTTCCAGGTGTTCCTGTTCCAGGTGTTCCTGTTCCTGTTCCTGTTCCAGGTGTTCCTGTTCCTGTTCCAGGTGTTCCTGTTCCTGTTCCAGATGTTTCTGTGTCTCAGATGTTTCTGTTGTTATGACCCTGGGTCATTAGTTTGTGTATTGTTTGATGCTGCTCTGTCCCTCCTCCTCCTCCTAGTCTGTGAACAGTTTGCTCTGAGTGTGTGTGTGTGTGTGTGAGAATGATTGATAGCAGGTTGGACCTGCTCATTGGCTGGAGCTGCCTGATTACTGCTCCAGGATTGGCCAGAGGCAGGAGAGGAGCCTTTTTGAACCTTCGGCTGGCTGCAGTCTTCCTCTCTCCAACCATTCACCCCCGACCAACTGGGACTAGTGTCTAGCTTGATCAAGTTTTTGTGTTTGTGTTTGGGTCTGTGTTCGTGTATGCTGTTGAAAATTTGTGAGTATGGAAAATTGGTTTTGGTAGCCCAGTAGGAGGGAGAGGCATTTTCTTTAACCCGTTTTTCTCCTGTTTTACCCCATGTAGGAGTTAGGTAAGGTTTTGTCCTTTTGTTAATATTTTTATTTGCATAGGGAAGGTAGGGAGACAGATTCTTTTGTTTGTTGTTTTGCTTCATCTCCCTCTGAAGATAAATAAATGGCTACATTAAATATAAATTCCTGGTGACACTGGCCTTCTTGGGAGTGGGAAGAATGGGGAGAAGCAACATCATGTTCTGTCTCTGGTTCCCCTAGACCAGGGGCGTAACACTGTGTCTCAGATGTTCCAGATGTTTCTGTGTCTCAGATGTTCCAGATGTTTCTGTGTCTCAGATGTTCCAGATGTTTCTGTGTCTCAGATGTTCCAGATGTTTCTGTGTCTCAGGTGTTTCTGTGTCTCAGGTGTTCCAGATGTTTCTGTGTCTCAGATGTTCCAGATGTTTCTGTGTCTCAGGTGTTTCTGTGTCTCAGGTGTTCCAGATGTTTCTGTGTCTCAGATGTTCCAGATGTTTCTGTGTCTCAGATGTTCCAGATGTTTCTGTGTCTCAGGTGTTTCTGTGTCTCAGATGTTCCAGATGTTTCTGTGTCTCAGATGTTCCAGATGTTTCTGTGTCTCAGATGTTCCAGATGTTTCTGTGTCTCAGATGTTCCAGATGTTTCTGTGTCTCAGATGTTCCAGATGTTTCTGTGTCTCAGATGTTCCAGATGTTTCTCTCTGTGTCTCAGATGTTCCAGATGTTTCTGTGTCTCAGATGTTTCTGTGTCTCAGATGTTCCAGATGTTTCTGTGTCTCAGATGTTTCTGTGTCTCAGATGTTCCAGATGTTTCTGTGTCTCAGATGTTTCTGTGTCTCAGATGTTCCAGATGTTTCTGTGTCTCAGGTGTTCCAGGTGTTTCTCTGTGTGTTCCAGATGTTGTGCCAGGTGCTGTACTCGGCCGTGTGCCTGTTGTCTGCGGGCGGCTGTTGTCTGGTCAGCCTCACTGGTCTCTCTCAGGGTCCCCTCTGTCTCTACAACTCCTCCTCTGGTCCCACCTGGGGGGTCCCTCTGCAGCCGGACCCCGACCGGTGAGAACCCTGGAACTAACACTATTACCGACTGTAGCTACAGTCACACAGGTAACTGACTAACTACAGTCACACAGGTAACTAACTAACTACAGTCACACAGGTAACTAACTACAGTCACACAGGTAACTAACTACAGTCACACAGGTAACTAACTACAGTCACACAGGTAACTAACTACAGTCACACAGGTAACTAACTACAGTCACACAGGTAACTGACTAACTACAGTCACACAGGTAACTAACTACAGTCACACAGGTAACTAACTACAGTCACACAGGTAACTAACTAACTACAGTCACACAGGTAACTAACTACAGTCACACAGGTAACTAACTAACTACAGTCACACAGGTAACTAACTACAGTCACACAGGTAACTAACTAACTACAGTCACACAGGTAACTAACTACAGTCACACAGGTAACTAACTACAGTCACACAGGTAACTAACTAACTACAGTCACACAGGTAACTAACTACAGTCACACAGGTAACTAACTAACTACAGTCACACAGGTAACTAACTAACTACAGTCACACAGGTAACTAACTACAGTCACACAGGTAACTAACTACAGTCACACAGGTAACTAACTAACTACAGTCACACAGGTAACTAACTACAGTCACACAGGTAACTAACTAACTACAGTCACACAGGTAACTAACTAACTACAGTCACACAGGTAACTAACTAACTACAGTCACACAGGTAACTAACTACAGTCACACAGGTAACTAACTACAGTCACACAGGTAACTAACTACAGTCACACAGGTAACTAACTAACTACAGTCACACAGGTAACTGACTAACTACAGTCACACAGGTAACTAACTACAGTCACACAGGTAACTAACTACAGTCACACAGGTAACTAACTACAGTCACACAGGTAACTAACTAACTACAGTCACACAGGTAACTAACTACAGTCACACAGGTAACTAACTAACTACAGTCACACAGGTAACTAACTACAGTCACACAGGTAACTAACTAACTACAGTCACACAGGTCACTAACTACAGTCACACAGGTAACTAACTACAGTCACACAGGTAACTAACTAACTACAGTCACACAGGTAACTAACTACAGTCACACAGGTAACTAACTAACTACAGTCACACAGGTAACTAACTAACTACAGTCACACAGGTAACTAACTAACTACAGTCACACAGGTAACTAACTACAGTCACACAGGTAACTAACTAACTACAGTCACACAGGTAACTAACTACAGTCACACAGGTAACTAACTACAGTCACACAGGTAACTAACTACAGTCACACAGGTAACTAACTAACTACAGTCACACAGGTAACTGACTAACTACAGTCACACAGGTAACTAACTACAGTCACACAGGTAACTAACTAACTACAGTCACACAGGTAACTGACTAACTACAGTCACACAGGTAACTAACTACAGTCACACAGGTAACTAACTACAGTCACACAGGTAACTAACTACAGTCACACAGGTAACTAACTAACTACAGTCACACAGGTAACTAACTAACGACAGTCACACAGGTAACTAACTAACTACAGTCACACAGGTAACTAACTAACTACAGTCACACAGGTAACTAACTAACTACAGTCACACAGGTAACTAACTAACTACAGTCACACAGGTAACTAACTAACTACAGTCACACAGGTAACTAACTACAGTCACACAGGTAACTAACTAACTACAGTCACACAGGTAACTAACTACAGTCACACAGGTAACTAACTACAGTCACACAGGTAACTAACTAACTACAGTCACACAGGTAACTAACTACAGTCACACAGGTAACTAACTACAGTCACACAGGTAACTAACTAACTACAGTCACACAGGTTACTAACTACAGTCACACAGGTAACTAACTAACTACAGTCACACAGGTAACTAACTACAGTCACACAGGTAACTAACTACAGTCACACAGGTAACTAACTACAGTCACACAGGTAACTAACTAACTACAGTCACACAGGTAACTAACTAACTACAGTCACACAGGTAACTAACTAACTACAGTCACACAGGTAACTAACTAACTACAGTCACACAGGTAACTAACTAACTACAGTCACACAGGTAACTAACTACAGTCACACAGGTAACTAACTAACTACAGTCACACAGGTAACTAACTACAGTCACACAGGTAACTAACTACAGTCACACAGGTAACTAACTAACTACAGTCACACAGGTAACTAACCGACTGTAACTACAGTCACACAGGTAACTAACCCACTGTAACTACAGCCACACAGGTAACTAACCCATTGTAACTACAGCCACACAGGTAACTAACCGACTGTAACTACAGCCACACAGGTAACTAACCCACTGTAACTACAGTCACACAGGTAACTAACCCACTGTAACTACAGTCACACAGGTAACTAACCCACTGTAACTACAGTCACACAGGTAACTAACCCACTGTAACTACAGCCACACAGGTAACTAACCCATTGTAACTACAGCCACACAGGTAACTAACCCACTGTAACTACAGTCACACAGGTAACTAACCCATTGTAACTACAGCCACACAGGTAACTAACCGACTGTAACTACAGTCACACAGGTAACTAACCCACTGTAACTACAGTCACACAGGTAACTAACCCACTGTAACTACAGTCACACAGGTAACTAACCGACTGTAACTACAGCCACACAGGTTACCTGTACAACAGGACTCTGTGGTCTGGAGTCTGTCTGGAGCCCAGGGGCGTGGTCCAGATGAACGTGGTCCTGTTTGGCGTTATGGGCGGAGCCAGCGGTCTGCAGACCGTCCTCTGTGGAGCCAACATCCTGAACTCTCTGCTGGGCCTGATCCTGGGTCAGGACTGCTGCCACAACCAGGTCTGTGCCACTACACCTATATATAACTCTAGTCTGGGTCAGTCCGGGTCAGGCTGGTTTAGTCTGGGCTCCCAGCAGCCCCCTCTGCTCAGTGAGGACACTAACTGCAGAGTGAATGGGCTCGCAGCAGCCCCCTCTGCTCAGTGAGGACACTAACTGCAGAGTGAAGGGGCTCCCAGCAGCCCCCTCTGCTCAGTGAGGACACTAACTGCAGAGTGAAGGGGCTCCCAGCAGCTCCCTCTGCTCAGTGAGGACACTAACTGCAGAGTGAAGGGGCTCCCAGCAGCCCCCTCTGCTCAGTGAGGACACTAACTGCAGAGTGAAGGGGCTCCCAGCAGCCCCCTCTGCTCAGTGAGGACACTAACTGCAGAGTGAAGGGGCTCCCAGCAGCCCCCTCTGCTCAGTGAGGACACTAACTGCAGAGTGAAGGGGCTCCCAGCAGCCCCCTCTGCTCAGTGAGGACACTAACTGCAGAGTGAAGGGGCTCCCAGCAGCCCCCTCTGCTCAGTGAGGACACTAACTGCAGAGTGAAGGGGCTCCCAGCAGCCCCCTCTGCTCAGTGAGGACACTAACTGCAGAGTGAAGGGGCTCCCAGCAGCCCCCTCTGCTCAGTGAGGACACTAACTGCAGAGTGAAGGGGCTCCCAGCAGCCCCCTCTGCTCAGTGAGGACACTAACTGCAGAGTGAAGGGGCTCCCAGCAGCCCCCTCTGCTCAGTGAGGACACTAACTGCAGAGTGAAGGGGCTCCCAGCAGCCCCCTCTGCTCAGTGAGGACACTAACTGCAGAGTGA
>NW_028154877.1:27500-30000 GCF_963691815.1 Echiichthys vipera | reverse complement strand
TTTGTTAGTGCTGGTCCAGTCCCAGTCCTGGTCCAGGTCCTGGTTCAGGTCAGATGTATACATGAACTGATGAAGCCTCTTGGATCAGAGGTGAAACGTCGTCCTGACACAGAACCAGGTCCAGCTGCTTTGGACTGAACCTGGTTTGAGGAGAACGAGGACCTGGTCCCATGAGACCCTTCACTGTTGTAACGGCGTCCGTCTCTCTGTCCAGGTGAGACCGAGGAGCCAAGGTCCTGATGAGTCTGAAGCTGCTGCTGCTGCTGAGTTGGTTCCTACTGAGGAGACAGGTAAGACACGTGGACGCACGTGGACACACATGGACACACCTGGACACACATGGACACACACGGACACACGTGGACGCACGTGGACACACATGGACACACATGGACACACGTGGACAAACATGGACAAACCTGGACACACGTGGACACACATGGACAAACCTGGACACACATGGACACACATGGACACACGTGGACACACATGGACACACATGGACACACGTGGACAAACCTGGACACACGTGGACACACATGGACAAACCTGGACACACATGGACACACGTGGACACACCTGGACACACATGGACAAACCTGGACACACATGGACACACATGGACACACGTGGACGCACGTGGACACACATGGACACACGTGGACACACATGGACACACGTGGACAAACCTGGACAAACCTGGACACACATGGACAAACCTGGACACACATGGACACACATGGACACACGTGGACACACATGGACACACATGGACACACGTGGACAAACATGGACAAACCTGGACACACGTGGACACACATGGACAAACCTGGACACACATGGACACACGTGGACACACCTGGACACACATGGACACACGTGGACACACATGGACAAACCTGGACACACATGGACACACGTGGACACACATGGACAAACCTGGACACACATGGACACACATGGACACACGTGGACACACCTGGACAAAAGTGGACACACATGGACACATGTGGACACACATGGACACACACGGACAAACATGGACACACATGGACACACGTGGACACACGTGGACACACCTGGACAAAAGTGGACACACGTGGACACACATGGACAAACATGGACACACATGGACACACGTGGACACACGTGGACACACCTGGACAAAAGTGGACAAAAGTGGACACACATGGACACATGTGGACACACATGGACACACACGGACAAACATGGACACACATGGACACACGTGGACACACGTGGACACACCTGGACAAAAGTGGACACACTTGGACACACATGGACACACGTGGACACACATGGACACACGTGGACACACCTGGACACACATGGACACACGTGGACACATCTGTGGTTGTTGAAAGCTAAAGTTCTGGATCTTCTGTAACTTTTGTTTCTGTTTTGCAGAAATGTCGGCGGCTGAATTCTCCGGTGAGTTTCACACACGTTCAGTTCTTCATCCTCCTCAGGGTCCGGGTTCAGACCAGAGTCAGGGTTCAGACCAGGGTCAGGGTTCAGACCAGAGTCAGGGTTCAGACCAGGGTCAGGGTTCAGACCAGAGTCAGGGTTCAGACCAGGGTCAGGGTTCAGACCAGAGTCAGGGTTCAGACCAGGGTCAGGGTTCAGACCAGGGTCAGGGTTCAGACCAGGGTCAGGGTTCAGACCAGAGTCAGGGTTCAGACCAGGGTCAGGGTTCAGACCAGGGTCAGGGTTCAGACCAGAGTCAGGGTTCAGACCAGGGTCAGGGTTCAGACCAGGGTCAGGGTTCAGACCAGAGTCAGGGTTCAGACCAGAGTCAGGGTTCAGACCAGGGTCAGGGTTCAGACCAGGGTCAGGGTTCAGACCAGAGTCAGGGTTCAGACCAGGGTCAGGGTTCAGACCAGAGTCAGGGTTCAGACCAGGGTCAGGGTTCAGACCAGGGTCAGGGTTCAGACCAGAGTCAGGGTTCAGACCAGGGTCAGGGTTCAGACCAGAGTCAGGGTTCAGACCAGGGTCAGGGTTCAGACCAGGGTCAGGGTTCAGACCAGGGTCAGGGTTCAGACCAGAGTCAGGGTTCAGACCAGGGTCAGGGTTCAGACCAGGGTCAGGGTTCAGACCAGAGTCAGGGTTCAGACCAGAGTCAGGGTTCAGACCAGGGTCAGGGTTCAGACCAGGGTCAGGGTTCAGACCAGAGTCAGGGTTCAGACCAGGGTCAGGGTTCAGACCAGGGTCAGGGTTCAGACCAGAGTCAGGGTTCAGACCAGGGTCAGGGTTCAGACCAGGGTCAGGGTTCAGACCAGGGTCAGGGTTCAGACCTCCACTCAATGGTGTGTGTGTGTGTGTGTGTGTGTGTGTGTGTGTGTGTGTGTGTGTGTGTGTGTGTGTGTGTGTGTGTGTGTGTGTGTGTGTGTGTGTGTGTGTGTGTGTGTGTGTGTGTGTGTGTGTGTGTGTGTGTGTGTGTGTGTGTGTGTGTGTGTGTGTGTGTGCGTGCAGAGCGCTG
>NW_028154877.1:0-20000 GCF_963691815.1 Echiichthys vipera | reverse complement strand
AAAGTGTTAAAGTTTAAATAAAGTTTATTTAAAGTGTTAAAGTTTAAATAAAGTTTATTTAAAGTGTTAAAGTTTAAATCAAGTTTATTTAAAGTGTTAAAGTTTAAATAAAGTTTATTTAAAGTGTTAAAGTTTAAATAAACTTTATTTAAAGTGTTAAAGTTTAAATAAAGTTTATTTAAAGTGTTAAAGTTTAAATCAAGTTTATTTAAAGTGTTAAAGTTTAAATAAAGTTTATTTAAAGTGTTAAAGTTTAAATAAAGTTTATTTAAAGTGTTAAAGTTTAAATCAAGTTTATTTAATATGTTAAAGTTTAAATAAAGTTTATTTAAAGTGTTAAAGTTTAAATAAAGTTTATTTAAAGTGTTAGAGTTTAAATAAAGTTTATTTAAAGTGTTAAAGTTTAAATAAAGTTTATTTAAAGTGTTAGAGTTTAAATAAAGTTTATTTAAAGTGTTAAAGTTTAAATCAAGTTTATTTAAAGTGTTAAAGTTTAAATAAAGTTTATTTAAAGTGTTAGAGTTTAAATAAAGTTTATTTAAAGTGTTAAAGTTTAAATAAAGTTTATTTAAAGTGTTAAAGTTTAAATAAAGTTTATTTAAAGTGTTAAAGTTTAAATAAAGTTTATTTAAAGTGTTAAAGTTTAAATAAAGTTTATTTAAAGTGTTAAAGTTTAAATAAAGTTTATTTAAACTTTAACACTTTAAATAAAGTTTATTTAAAGTGTTAAAGTTTAAATCAAGTTTATTTAAAGTGTTAAAGTTTAAATAAAGTTTATTTAAAGTGTTAAAGTTTAAATAAAGTTTATTTAAAGTGTTAAAGTTTAAATAAAGTTTATTTAAAGTGTTAAAGTTTAAATAAAGTTTATTTAAAGTGTTAAAGTTTAAATAAAGTTTATTTAAAGTGTTAAAGTTTAAATAAAGTTTATTTAAAGTGTTAAAGTTTAAATAAAGTTTATTTAAAGTGTTAAAGTTTAAATAAAGTTTATTTAAAGTGTTAAAGTTTAAATAAAGTTTATTTAAAGTGTTAAAGTTTAAATAAAGTTTATTTAAAGGGTTAAAGTTTAAATCAAGTTTATTTAAAGTGTTAGAGTTTAAATAAAGTTTATTTAAAGTGTTAAAGTTTAAATAAAGTTTATTTAAAGTGTTAGAGTTTAAATAAAGTTTATTTAAAGTGTTAAAGTTTAAATAAAGTTTATTTAGTGTTAAAGTTTAAATAAAGTTTATTTAAAGTGTTAAAGTTTAAATAAAGTTTATTTAAAGTGTTAAAGTTTAAATAAAGTTTATTTAAACTTTAACACTTTAAATAAAGTTTATTTAAAGTGTTAAAGTTTAAATAAAGTTTATTTAAAGTGTTAAAGTTTAAATAAAGTTTATTTAAAGTGTTAAAGTTTAAATAAAGTTTATTTAAAGTGTTAAAGTTTAAATAAAGTTTATTTAAAGTGTTAAAGTTTAAATAAAGTTTATTTAAAGTGTTAAAGTTTAAATAAAGTTTATTTAAAGTGTTAGAGTTTAAATAAACTTTATTTAAAGTGTTAAAGTTTAAATAAAGTTTATTTAAAGTGTTAAAGTTTAAATCAAGTTTATTTAAAGTGTTAAAGTTTAAATAAAGTTTATTTAAAGTGTTAAAGTTTAAATAAAGTTTATTTAAAGTGTTAAAGTTTAAATAAAGTTTATTTAAAGTGTTAGAGTTTAAATAAAGTTTATTTAAAGTGTTAAAGTTTAAATAAAGTTTATTTAAAGTGTTAAAGTTTAAATAAAGTTTATTTAAAGTGTTAAAGTTTAAATCAAGTTTATTTAAAGTGTTAAAGTTTAAATCAAGTTTATTTAAAGTGTTAAAGTTTAAATAAAGTTTATTTAAAGTGTTAGAGTTTAAATAAAGTTTATTTAAAGTGTTAAAGTTTAAATAAAGTTTATTTAAAGTGTTAAAGTTTAAATAAAGTTTATTTAAAGTGTTAAAGTTTAAATAAAGTTTATTTAAAGTGTTAAAGTTTAAATAAAGTTTATTTAAAGTGTTAAAGTTTAAATAAAGTTTATTTAAAGTGTTAAAGTTTAAATAAAGTTTATTTAAAGTGTTAAAGTTTAAATAAAGTTTATTTAAAGTGTTAAAGTTTAAATAAAGTTTATTTAAAGTGTTAAAGTTTAAATAAAGTTTATTTAAAGTGTTAAAGTTTAAATAAAGTTTATTTAAAGTGTTAAAGTTTAAATAAAGTTTATTTAAAGTGTTAAAGTTTAAATAAAGTTTATTTAAAGTGTTAAAGTTTAAATAAAGTTTATTTAAAGTGTTAAAGTTTAAATAAAGTTTATTTAAAGTGTTAAAGTTTAAATAAAGTTTATTTAAAGTGTTAAAGTTTAAATAAAGTTTATTTAAAGTGTTAAAGTTTAAATAAAGTTTATTTAAAGTGTTAAAGTTTAAATAAAGTTTATTTAAAGTGTTAAAGTTTAAATAAAGTTTATTTAAAGTGTTAAAGTTTAAATAAAGTTTATTTAAAGTGTTAAAGTTTAAATAAAGTTTATTTAAAGTGTTAAAGTTTAAATCAAGTTTATTTAAAGTGTTAAAGTTTAAATAAAGTTTATTTAAAGTGTTAAAGTTTAAATAAAGTTTATTTAAAGTGTTAAAGTTTAAATAAAGTTTATTTAAAGTGTTAAAGTTTAAATAAAGTTTATTTAAAGTGTTAAAGTTTAAATAAAGTTTATTTAAAGTGTTAAAGTTTAAATAAAGTTTATTTAAAGTGTTAAAGTTTAAATCAAGTTTATTTAAAGTGTTAAAGTTTAAATAAAGTTTATTTAAAGTGTTAAAGTTTAAATAAAGTTTATTTAAAGTGTTAAAGTTTAAATAAAGTTTATTTAAAGTGTTAAAGTTTAAATAAAGTTTATTTAAAGTGTTAAAGTTTAAATCAAGTTTATTTAAAGTGTTAAAGTTTAAATAAAGTTTATTTAGTGTTAAAGTTTAAATAAAGTTTATTTAAAGTGTTAAAGTTTAAATAAAGTTTATTTAAAGTGTTAAAAGTTTAAATAAAGTTTATTTAATGTGTTAAAGTTTAAATAAAGTTTATTTAAAGTGTTAGAGTTTAAATAAAGTTTATTTAAAGTGTTAAAGTTTAAATCAAGTTTATTTAAAGTGTTAGAGTTTAAATAAAGTTTATTTAAAGTGTTAAAGTTTAAATAAAGTTTATTTAAAGTGTTAAAGTTTAAATAAAGTTTATTTAAAGTGTTAAAGTTTAAATAAAGTTTATTTAAAGTGTTAAAAGTTTAAATAAAGTTTATTTAAAGTGTTAGAGTTTAAATAAAGTTTATTTAAACTTTAACACTTTAAATAAAGTTTATTTAAAGTGTTAGAGTTTAAATAAAGTTTATTTAAAGTGTTAAAGTTTAAATAAAGTTTATTTAAAGTGTTAAAGTTTAAATAAAGTTTATTTAAAGTGTTAAAGTTTAAATAAAGTTTATTTAAACTTTAACACTTTAAATAAAGTTTATTTAAAGTGTTAAAGTTTAAATAAAGTTTATTTAAAGTGTTAGAGTTTAAATAAAGTTTATTTAAAGTGTTAAAGTTTAAATAAAGTTTATTTAAAGTGTTAAAGTTTAAAGTTTATTTAAAGTGTTAAAGTTTAAATAAAGTTTATTTAAAGTGTTAAAGTTTAAATCAAGTTTATTTAATGTGTTAAAGTTTAAATAAAGTTTATTTAAAGTGTTAAAGTTTAAATAAAGTTTATTTAAAGTGTTAAAGTTTAAATAAAGTTTATTTAAAGTGTTAAAGTTTAAATAAAGTTTATTTAAAGTGTTAAAGTTTAAATCAAGTTTATTTAAAGTGTTAGAGTTTAAATAAAGTTTATTTAAAGTGTTAAAGTTTAAATAAAGTTTATTTAAAGTGTTAAAGTTTAAATAAAGTTTATTTAAAGTGTTAAAGTTTAAATCAAGTTTATTTAAAGTGTTAAAGTTTAAATAAAGTTTATTTAAAGTGTTAAAGTTTAAATCAAGTTTATTTAAAGTGTTAAAGTTTAAATAAAGTTTATTTAAAGTGTTAGAGTTTAAATAAAGTTTATTTAATGTGTTAAAGTTTAAATAAAGTTTATTTAAAGTGTTAAAGTTTAAATAAAGTTTATTTAAAGTGTTAAAGTTTAAATAAAGTTTATTTAAAGTGTTAAAGTTTAAATCAAGTTTATTTAAAGTGTTAAAGTTTAAATAAAGTTTATTTAAAGTGTTAGAGTTTAAATAAAGTTTATTTAATGTGTTAAAGTTTAAATAAAGTTTATTTAAAGTGTTAGAGTTTAAATAAAGTTTATTTAAAGTGTTAAAGTTTAAATCAAGTTTATTTAAAGTGTTAAAGTTTAAATAAAGTTTATTTAAAGTGTTAAAGTTTAAATCAAGTTTATTTAAAGTGTTAAAGTTTAAATAAAGTTTATTTAAAGTGTTAAAGTTTAAATAAAGTTTATTTAAAGTGTTAAAGTTTAAATAAAGTTTATTTAAAGTGTTAAAGTTTAAATAAAGTTTATTTAAAGTGTTAAAGTTTAAATAAAGTTTATTTAAAGTGTTAAAGTTTAAATCAAGTTTATTTAAAGTGTTAAAGTTTAAATAAAGTTTATTTAAAGTGTTAAAGTTTAAATAAACTTTATTTAAAGTGTTAAAGTTTAAATAAAGTTTATTTAAAGTGTTAAAGTTTAAATCAAGTTTATTTAAAGTGTTAAAGTTTAAATAAAGTTTATTTAAAGTGTTAAAGTTTAAATAAAGTTTATTTAAAGTGTTAAAGTTTAAATCAAGTTTATTTAAAGTGTTAGAGTTTAAATAAAGTTTATTTAAAGTGTTAAAGTTTAAATCAAGTTTATTTAAAGTGTTAAAGTTTAAATAAAGTTTATTTAAAGTGTTAAAGTTTAAATAAAGTTTATTTAAACTTTAACACTTTAAATAAACTTTATTTAAAGTGTTAAAGTTTAAATAAAGTTTATTTAAAGTGTTAAAGTTTAAATAAAGTTTATTTAAAGTGTTAAAGTTTAAATAAAGTTTATTTAAAGTGTTAAAGTTTAAATAAAGTTTATTTAAAGTGTTAAAGTTTAAATCAAGTTTATTTAAAGTGTTAAAGTTTAAATAAAGTTTATTTAAAGTGTTAAAGTTTAAATAAAGTTTATTTAATGTGTTAAAGTTTAAATAAAGTTTATTTAAAGTGTTAAAGTTTAAATAAAGTTTATTTAAAGTGTTAAAGTTTAAATAAAGTTTATTTAAAGTGTTAAAGTTTAAATAAAGTTTATTTAAAGTGTTAGAGTTTAAATAAAGTTTATTTAAAGTGTTAAAGTTTAAATAAAGTTTATTTAAAGTGTTAAAGTTTAAATAAAGTTTATTTAAAGTGTTAAAGTTTAAATCAAGTTTATTTAAAGTGTTAAAGTTTAAATAAAGTTTATTTAAAGTGTTAAAGTTTAAATAAAGTTTATTTAAAGTGTTAAAGTTTAAATAAAGTTTATTTAAAGTGTTAAAGTTTAAATAAAGTTTATTTAAAGTGTTAAAGTTTAAATAAAGTTTATTTAAAGTGTTAAAGTTTAAATAAAGTTTATTTAAAGTGTTAAAGTTTAAATAAAGTTTATTTAAAGTGTTAAAGTTTAAATAAAGTTTATTTAAAGTGTTAAAGTTTAAATAAAGTTTATTTAAAGTGTTAAAGTTTAAATAAAGTTTATTTAAAGTGTTAAAGTTTAAATCAAGTTTATTTAAAGTGTTAAAGTTTAAATCAAGTTTATTTAAAGTGTTAAAGTTTAAATAAAGTTTATTTAAAGTGTTAAAGTTTAAATAAAGTTTATTTAAAGTGTTAGAGTTTAAATAAAGTTTATTTAAAGTGTTAAAGTTTAAATAAAGTTTATTTAAAGTGTTAAAGTTTAAATAAAGTTTATTTAAAGTGTTAAAGTTTAAATCAAGTTTATTTAAAGTGTTAAAGTTTAAATAAAGTTTATTTAAAGTGTTAAAGTTTAAATAAAGTTTATTTAAAGTGTTAAAGTTTAAATAAAGTTTATTTAAAGTGTTAAAGTTTAAATAAAGTTTATTTAAAGTGTTAAAGTTTAAATAAAGTTTATTTAAAGTGTTAAAGTTTAAATAAAGTTTATTTAAAGTGTTAAAGTTTAAATAAAGTTTATTTAAAGTGTTAAAGTTTAAATAAAGTTTATTTAAAGTGTTAAAGTTTAAATAAAGTTTATTTAAAGTGTTAAAGTTTAAATAAAGTTTATTTAAAGTGTTAAAGTTTAAATCAAGTTTATTTAAAGTGTTAAAGTTTAAATAAAGTTTATTTAAAGTGTTAAAGTTTAAATAAAGTTTATTTAAAGTGTTAAAGTTTAAATAAAGTTTATTTAAAGTGTTAAAGTTTAAATAAAGTTTATTTAAAGTGTTAAAGTTTAAATAAAGTTTATTTAAAGTGTTAAAGTTTAAATAAAGTTTATTTAAAGTGTTAAAGTTTAAATAAAGTTTATTTAAAGTGTTAAAGTTTAAATCAAGTTTATTTAAAGTGTTAAAGTTTAAATCAAGTTTATTTAAAGTGTTAAAGTTTAAATAAAGTTTATTTAAAGTGTTAAAGTTTAAATAAAGTTTATTTAAAGTGTTAAAGTTTAAATAAAGTTTATTTAAAGTGTTAAAGTTTAAATCAAGTTTATTTAAAGTGTTAAAGTTTAAATCAAGTTTATTTAAAGTGTTAAAGTTTAAATCAAGTTTATTTAAAGTGTTAAAGTTTAAATAAAGTTTATTTAAAGTGTTAAAGTTTAAATAAAGTTTATTTAAAGTGTTAAAGTTTAAATAAAGTTTATTTAAAGTGTTAAAGTTTAAATCAAGTTTATTTAAAGTGTTAAAGTTTAAATAAAGTTTATTTAAAGTGTTAAAGTTTAAATAAAGTTTATTTAAAGTGTTAAAGTTTAAATAAAGTTTATTTAAAGTGTTAAAGTTTAAATCAAGTTTATTTAAAGTGTTAAAGTTTAAATCAAGTTTATTTAAAGTGTTAAAGTTTAAATAAAGTTTATTTAAAGTGTTAAAGTTTAAATAAAGTTTATTTTGGGGGTTCCGGTAATGGCGGCTTGCTGAGAGGACACGTTTGCTCTTTACTCGCTGCAATTGCAAACTTGAAAACAGATTTTTCCTCCAAACTGCATTTTGTCAGCAATAGAAAATGTTAAGAAAGAGGTCAATGAGTGTTCTGAACGGGTTGGTGAGGCAGAAATCCGGATATCCACAGCAGAAGACAGCATCACCAGTCTGCAAGCCAGTGTTCGGGCTCTAGAAAAAAAAAACAACGATCTCGAATGGAAAGTGCTGGATCTGGAAACCAGATCGCGACGATCTAATTTGAGACTGGTTAATCTACCTGAAGGCGCAGAGGGAGAGGACGCGTGCGCCTTCCTGGAGAACTGGCTGCCCGAGGCTCTGAACTTGGCACCGTTACGCACCACTCTGATAGTGGAGAGAGCGCACCGGGTCGGCCTGAAGAGTACATCAGATACTGCTGCACCAAGGACTCTCATCATGAAGTTCTTAAACTTCAAAGATAAAACGACCGTGATAAAAGCTGCCAGGGCAAAGAGACCGATACTATTCAAGAACCACCAGGTGAGACTGTACGAAGACCTCGCAACCGGCAAAAAAACACAAAAAACAGAAGGAGTTTGACGCTGTGAGACAGCAGCTCCGAGCCATGGGGATCCGATACGGCATGATTCCTCCCGCACGGCAGTTGGTGACACACAACGGACAGTCTTGTGTGTCACCAGCACACAAGACTGTCCAGACTGTCAGTCTGGACAGTCTTGTGTGCCAGTCTGGACTGTCAGTCTGTGTGCCAGTCTGGACTGTCAGTCTGTGTGCCAGTCTGGACTGTCAGTCTTGGACTGTCAGTCTGACAGTCTGGACAGACTGTCAGACTGTCCCTTGACAGTCCTGACTGTCCCTTGACAGTCTGGACTGTCCCTTGACAGTCCAGACTGTCAAGGGACAGTCAGGACTTTAATTGCACATTGAACCCAGAACTGGACAGAGGCTCAAGTATTGATAACTCTCATAACAAAAGTAGACAAACTATTCAACACTTTATGGAGGAACTTAATTTGACCGACATTTGGAGGGATATGAATCCCAAGGGTTTAAAATACTCCTGTTACTCAAGTACACATAAATCATATTCGCGCATCGACTACTTTCTAGTTTCTGCTAATTTAAAACATAAAATAAAAGACTGTAATTATGATAGCATCTTAATATCTGACCATGCACCAAATTCATTAATATATGAAGCCTTCAGATTAAGAAGAGACCCCCCTCGTGGAGACTTAAACAAAAATGGCTTTTAGACTCAGAATTTATATCTTTCATAAACAACCAAATGGATATCTTTTTTGAAACGAATAAAGGTGAAACACCACCCTCTTCAAGGTGGGAGGCCTTTAAGGCCTATATAAGAGGTCAGATAATTAGCTTTACGAGTTATAAGGCAAAAGAAACTTACCAGAAAACAAGAAAGTTGGAAACAGAGATTGAATTGCTATCAAACCTTATGTCCAAACACTCATGGAAAACTTCTGCTACTACAGTATAACGGATTCTCTGCCTCTAAAGCAGCCTCACATCTTTTGCGTCTTAAGCACTTTATGACCCGGGGGAGAAACCTGGGAAACTCTTGGCCTGGCGACTCAAACAATTACAAAATGAAAAAAATATTACCTTAGTTGAAAATAGTGATGGACAGATTATTGCTGACCCACTATCAGTGAAACTTTTAAGGTATTTTTTGAGAAATGATATAGCTCAGACATAACGCGTACGGAACAAGAACAAAATATTTTCTTAGACACTTTCCAAACACACTCCAGGATTAATAAGTGCAGATCTGGGGGCAGCTATAACTAAGGAGGAAATATCTATAGCGATAGATCATTTGAAAACAGGCAAAACCCCGGGCCCAGACGGGCTGCCGATAGAAATTTATAAAACATTTAAAGACAAATTGCTCTCCCCTCTTTTTGAAATGTTTTTGGACTCATTTGAAAAAGGAATTCTTCCCGTTTCACTAAGAGGAGCTCTGATAACTCTACTACCCAAACCTGGAAAACCTTGCAACAAATGTGAAAATCTAAGACCAATAAGTTTTTGTGGTGTTTTCATCTGTTTTTAGTCGTTTTGTCACGTTTTAGTGGTATTTTAATCATTTTTTAGTCTTAATGTTGATTTAAAAACACTTTGCAAAATTTTGGCTAGAAGGCTGGAGCGAATTTTACCGAACATAATTGCCTGTGACCAGAATGGGTTTATTGTGGGTAGACAGGGATTTCATAATGTGAGACGTGTGTTAGATATTCTCCATTATCGAGAAGGAAAACCAGATACTGCTTTGCTATCATTGGATGCCGAAAAGGCCTTTGATAGAGTTGAGTGGCCTTATTTATTCGAAATACTAAAAAGATTTGGGTGTGGAGATCATTTCTGTCGGTGGGTTAAACTTTTATATAATGAACCATATGCTGAAATAATAACAAATGGAGTGATATCTAAACCATTTAAAATCAAACGGGGATGTAGACAAGGGTGTCCTTTGTCCCCCTTACTTTTTATTTTAGCAATTGAACCGCTAGCCATTGCGGTGCGGTCTCATGAAAATATAACTGGTATATCAGTCAACAGGAACACAGAATTGCCTTATTTGCTGATGACGTCATTCTCTTCTTGGAAAGACTGAAAAAATCTATTCCAGCCTTGTTAGACCTAATAAACACATTCGGAAGGATATCAGGTTATAAAGTAAACAAAGACAAATCTTCATTAATGTTTCTTAACTCGGAAGAAAGAAATAATGTCGAAAACTCTTTTCAATTCAAAAAAGTAGATTGTTTCACATATCTGGGGATTAAGAAAGTACCATGCATAAAAGACATTGTTGAGGCTAACTACAATCCCACGATCGACTCAATGACTTCCTCTGTGGATAGATGGAACTCCCTGCCTTTATCGCTTATAGCAAGAATTAATGTTCTTAAATTAAATATAATGCCCAAACTTCTGTATCTGCTTCAGAACATCCCTTTGCCACCTCCTGTTAATTTATTCCCACTCTTAAAGACAATTTTTGTACGTTTTTTGTGGAATAATAAACGACCGAGACTACGTTTATCACTCTTGTACCTACCATATGATCGAGGAGGCCTCAGGTGCCCCAATCCACTTTGGTATTATTGGGCAGCTCAACTGAGGACTATGATGTATTACTTTACAGATACGCCCCCTCCACCTTGGATGAATATTGAAAACTGCTCAGTTCCTCTCAAATGTCAGAAACATGATTATAATTTGGTATCAGGTCAAGAAGTATGTAGGTGAACCCCCATCTCTGTCACGCTTCAGTCCGATATGGGGTAACCAGTCTTTTCCTCCAGGCAGAGCAGACCCTGGTTTTAAGAAATGGGCTGAAAAAGGTTTAAAAATAATAGGGGACCTCATGGGATCAGATGGTGGGATTTTGATGTCATTTGAAGAGTTGATTCCCAGGTATGATATTCCAAACAAGCATCATTTTAAATATCTGCAGGTGAGAAACTTTATCAGATCATCTCAGAGCCAGTGTCTGTCGATCCCTCCGTTGTCTACTTTGGAAATGGAAATGAAAAAAGAGTGCTGCGGAAAGGGAATTATCTCCAGACTATATAACATGTGTGCGGAAGGATCTCCTGAGTCTTCTTTAAAGAAACTTGATGCCTGGAGGGAAGATCTCCGGGAGTACTTGCCCTCCAAGGACTGGGAAAAAGTGTGAAGCACAAACACAAACTTCCAATACTCGTCTCAAAGTACTCCAATATAATCGGCTAATGAGGATGATTAGCACACACATATGTGATTAGCACACACATATGTGATTAGCACACACATATGTGATTAGCACACACATATGTGACCCCAGAAAAGCTTAGTAAGTGTAACGACTCTATCCCAGACCTGTGTTTCAGGTGTGGAGAGGAGAAGGGGACGTTCTTTCATTGTGTTTGGGAATGCAGTAAAGTCCAACAGTTTTGGCGGGAGATTAAACAAACTTTAGAGACTATATTAGGTATAAAATTAGTTTTTGACCCTAAACTATTTATCCTAGGGTTATATCCTGATAGGCATCACATGTCTAGGAAAATATTCACTGCCCTGGATTTATGTTTACTGCTTGCAAAAAGAGTCATAGCCCTCTCATGGAGGAGTACCAGTGAACCAAAACTTATCAATTGGGTTAAGGAAATATCCACAACCTTACCAATGGAGAAGATAACTTACATTATAAAAGGAAAACTACCACTATTTCAAAACATTTGGGGTCAATTTATGGCATATATGGAGAGTGTGGATTTAAGTAATGTGGGGAATGAAGCTGATGAGGCGTAGTTGTTGGTTGTCCCTTGCAGCCCCTTGCTTTTTTTTTTAATATCTGATTTCTTTATTCTGTGTGAAATGTTTTCTAATTCTGTATGTTTGATCCACACAACAGTGAAATAACCTGGGCTAACTCTTGAGAAGGCAGAGAAACCTTTATTGTTTATTGTTTTTATTGTTCCAGTTGTTGTTTCTGTCTTTTATACTTACACTTTCACTTAAGTGTTGCTCTGTGTTACCTCATAAATACCTGACTTACAAGGAAGGTCAATTTAAATGTTGGACAATAATTTACATACTCCTGATGAGCACTCTTATTTCTGTATATATATGTAATTGTGAAACATTGTGAAAACTCAATAAAGATAATGTTGGAAAAAAAAAAAATCAAGTTTATTTAAAGTGTTAAAGTTTAAATAAAGTTTATTTAAAGTGTTAAAGTTTAAATAAAGTTTATTTAAAGTGTTAAAGTTTAAATCAAGTTTATTTAAAGTGTTAAAGTTTAAATAAAGTTTATTTAAAGTGTTAAAGTTTAAATAAACTTTATTTAAAGTGTTAAAGTTTGTTTTTACAGCTGATTCTCAGAAAAACTCAATATTTCAAGAGATTTTATCTTTTTTCAACAGAAAAACGTTTGTTTTTTTCTTTTTCAGTTAGAATTCCGTTGCTAGGCAACAGCCTTGGTCCTTGTTAACTTCCTGTCAGCTGATGTCATCATTCACTGCGACAGGAAATGGACGAGGACACATTTAGAGTTTGTTTACATCTTTGAAAAGATCAAAGATAAAAACACTAAAATAAATAAATAAAATAAAGACATTTAAAAAAATCACCTTTAAACCGTAAATTATATTTAATTATCTTTATTTATATTTAAATATAAATAAATATATAAATAAATGTATAAATAAAGATGTAAATAAATGTATAAATAAAGATATAAATAAATATATAAATAAATGTATAAATAAAGATGTAAACACTAGAATCTATAAATAAAGATAAAGACACTGGCGCCAGTTAACCATGACGTCATGTTCCTGCGACCTGCCCGGAAGTGTGTCGCCGGAGCCAAAATGGCGGTGAGTTGTGTCGAAGCAGCTGCAGAAGCGGATGGAGGCGAAAGCAACTGCAGCTAAACAGCAACAACAACAACAACAACAACAACAACAGCAGCAACAACAGCAGCGTGTTTACACCGAGCACCGGAGCCGCGGAGACTCACGGGGGCGCGGAGACTCACGGGGGCGTGGAGACTCACGGAGCCGCGGAGACTCACGGAGCCGCGGGCTGGGGCACTTTGATGCGGTGAGTCTGTTCGTGGCTAACCTAGCATGCTAGCATGCTAACATGCAGAGTCACTGGTGTTTGTCGCGAGCCGCGGTCTGAACAGCCCGGAAACACGCGCACTTACGGGGCTGTCGGGTCAGAACCGACCCAGGACCGGGACACGGACCAGCTGTTTACTAACGTTAGCATGTTAGCACGGTTAGCTACCTCTATTTGTTGTGGTTCCCTTTAGCAGGCTAACATGCTAACAGATAAGCTAACAGCTGTGAAACACGTGATGGAATTATTCAACGGTTTATAATAAATAAAAATAAAATAACAAATTTACACAATAAGCAATTTAACAACAAGGAGCCTGGATATGACGTCATCAGCATGCTACTGAAGTTAACAGAGCTGCTAACTTTAGCATCAACAGTTATAAACAGACTCATTACAGTTAACAGAGATGCTAACTTTAGCATCAACAGTTATAAACAAAGACTCTTTATTACAGTTAACAGAGATGCTAACTTTAGCATCAACAGTTATAAACAAAGACTCTTTATTACAGTTAACAGAGCTGCTAACTTTAGCATCAACAGTTATAAACAGACTCTTTATTACAGTTAACAGAGATGCTAACTTTAGCATCAACAGTTATAAACAAAGACTCTTTATTACAGTTAACAGAGATGCTAACTTTAGCATCAACAGCTATAAACAAAGACTCTTTATTACAGTTAACAGAGATGCTAACTTTAGCATCAACAGTTATAAACAGACTCTTTATTACAGTTAACAGAGATGCTAACTTTAGCATCAACAGTTATAAACAAAGACTCTTTATTACAGTTAACAGAGATGCTAACTTTAGCATCAACAGTTATAAACAAAGACTCTTTATTACAGTTAACAGAGATGCTAACTTTAGCATCAACAGTTATAAACAAAGACTCTTTATTACAGTTAACAGAGATGCTAACTTTAGCATCAACAGTTATAAACAAAGACTCTTTATTACAGTTAACAGAGATGCTAACTTTAGCATCAACAGCTATAAACAGACTCTTTATTACAGTTAACAGAGCTGCTAACTTTAGCATCAACAGTTATAAACAAAGACTTTATTACAGTTAACAGAGATGCTAACTTTAGCATCAACAGTTATAAACAAAGACTCTTTATTACAGTTAACAGAGATGCTAACTTTAGCATCAACAGCTATAAACAGACTCTTTATTACAGTTAACAGAGCTGCTAACTTTAGCATCAACAGTTATAAACAAAGACTTTATTACAGTTAACAGAGATGCTAACTTTAGCATCAACAGCTATAAACAGACTCTTTATTACAGTTAACAGAGATGCTAACTTTAGCATCAACAGTTATAAACAAAGACTTTATTACAGTTAACAGAGATGCTAACTTTAGCATCAACAGTTATAAACAAAGACTCTTTATTACAGTTAACAGAGCTGCTAACTTTAGCATCAACAGTTATAAACAAAGACTCTTTATTACAGTTAACAGAGCTGCTAACTTTAGCATCAACAGTTATAAACAAAGACTCTTTATTACAGTTAACAGAGATGCTAACTTTAGCATCAACAGTTATAAACAGACTCTTTATTACAGTTAACAGAGATGCTAACTTTAGCATCAACAGTTATAAACAAAGACTCTTTATTACAGTTAACAGAGATGCTAACTTTAGCATCAACAGTTATAAACAAAGACTCTTTATTACAGTTAACAGAGATGCTAACTTTAGCATCAACAGTTATAAACAAAGACTCTTTATTACAGTTAACAGAGATGCTAACTTTAGCATCAACAGTTATAAACAAAGACTCTTTATTACAGTTAACAGAGATGCTAACTTTAGCATCAACAGTTATAAACAAAGACTCTTTATTACAGTTAACAGAGATGCTAACTTTAGCATCAACAGTTATAAACAAAGACTCTTTATTACAGTTAACAGAGATGCTAACTTTAGCATCAACAGCTATAAACAGACTCTTTATTACAGTTAACAGAGCTGCTAACTTTAGCATCAACAGTTATAAACAAAGACTTTATTACAGTTAACAGAGATGCTAACTTTAGCATCAACAGTTATAAACAAAGACTCTTTATTACAGTTAACAGAGATGCTAACTTTAGCATCAACAGCTATAAACAGACTCTTTATTACAGTTAACAGAGCTGCTAACTTTAGCATCAACAGTTATAAACAAAGACTTTATTACAGTTAACAGAGATGCTAACTTTAGCATCAACAGCTATAAACAGACTCTTTATTACAGTTAACAGAGATGCTAACTTTAGCATCAACAGTTATAAACAAAGACTTTATTACAGTTAACAGAGATGCTAACTTTAGCATCAACAGTTATAAACAAAGACTCTTTATTACAGTTAACAGAGCTGCTAACTTTAGCATCAACAGTTATAAACAAAGACTCTTTATTACAGTTGACAGAGCTGCTAACTTTAGCATCAACAGTTATAAACAAAGACTCTTTATTACAGTTAACAGAGATGCTAACTTTAGCATCAACAGTTATAAACAGACTCTTTATTACAGTTAACAGAGATGCTAACTTTAGCATCAACAGTTATAAACAAAGACTCTTTATTACAGTTAACAGAGCTGCTAACTTTAGCATCAACAGTTATAAACAAAGACTCTTTATTACAGTTAACAGAGATGCTAACTTTAGCATCAACAGTTATAAACAAAGACTCTTTATTACAGTTAACAGAGATGCTAACTTTAGCATCAACAGTTATAAACAAAGACTCTTTATTACAGTTAACAGAGATGCTAACTTTAGCATCAACAGTTATAAACAAAGACTCTTTATTACAGTTAACAGAGATGCTAACTTTAGCATCAACAGTTATAAACAAAGACTCTTTATTACAGTTAACAGAGATGCTAACTTTAACATCAACAGTTATAAACAAAGACTCTTTATTACAGTTAACAGAGATGCTAACTTTAGCATCAACAGTTATAAACAAAGACTCTTTATTACAGTTAACAGAGATGCTAACTTTAGCATCAACAGTTATAAACAAAGACTCTTTATTACAGTTAACAGAGATGCTAACTTTAGCATCAACAGTTATAAACAGACTCTTTATTACAGTTAACAGAGATGCTAACTTTAGCATCAACAGTTATAAACAAACACTCTTTATTACAGTTAACAGAGATGCTAACTTTAAGTGTGTGTGTGTGTGTGTGTGTGTGTGTGTGTGTGTGTGTGTGTGTGTGTGTGTGTGTGTGTGTGTGTGTGTGTGTGTGTGTGTGTGTGTGTGTGTGTGTGTGTGTGTGTGTGTGTGTGTGTGTGTGTGTGTGTGTGTGTGTGTGTGTGTGTGTGTGTGTGTGTGTGTGTGTGTGTGTGTGTGTGTGTGTGTGTGTGTGTGTGTGTGTGTGTGTGTGCGTGCAGGTGTCATGGCGGAGTGCAGGTGGAAGAGACACGTGTGTGAGCAGCTGAAGATCAGAGACAGAGTCCAGAGACAGGCCTTCGAGGAGCTCGTCCTGCAGTGTGAGTGACGTCCACCAGGGGGCAGCGCGTCTGTCCGCCAGGGGGCAGCGTGTCTGTCCTCCAGGGGGCAGCGCGTCTGTCCACCAGGGGGCAGCGCGTCTGTCCCCCAGGGGGCAGCGTGTCTGTCCTCCAGGCGGCAGCGTGTCTGTCCCCTAGGGGGCAGCGTGTCTGTCCCCCAGGGGGCAGCGTGTCTGTCCTCCAGGGGGCAGCGTGTTCTGTCCCCCAGGGGGCAGCGTGTCTGTCCCCCAGGGGGCAGCGTGTCTGTCCTCCAGGGGGCAGCGTGTCTGTCCCCTAGGGGGCAGCGTGTCTGTCCTCCAGGGGGCAGCGTGTCTGTCCCCCAGGGGGCAGCGTGTCTGTCCCCCAGGGGGCAGCGTGTCTGTCCGCCAGGGGGCAGCGCGTCTGTCCGCCAGGGGGCAGCGTGTCTGTCCTCCAGGGGGCAGCGCGTCTGTCCACCAGGGGGCAGCGCGTCTGTCCCCCAGGGGGCAGCGTGTCTGTCCTCCAGGGGGCAGCGTGTCTGTCCCCTAGGGGGCAGCGTGTCTGTCCCCCAGGGGGCAGCGTGTCTGTCCTCCAGGGGGCAGCGTGTTCTGTCCCCCAGGGGCAGCGTGTCCTGTCCACCAGGGGGCAGCGTGTCTGTCCCCAGGGGGCAGCGTGTCTGTCCTCCAGGGGGCAGCGTGTCTGTCCCCAGGGGGCAGCGTGTCTGTCCTCCAGGGGGCAGCGTGTCTGTCCCCTAGGGGGCAGCGTGTCTGTCCTCCAGGGGGCAGCGTGTCTGTCCACCAGGGGGCAGCGTGTTCTGTCCCCCAGGGGCAGCGTGTCTGTCCCCCAGGGGGCAGCGTGTCTGTCCTCCAGGGGGCAGCGTGTCTGTCCCCTAGGGGGGCAGCGTGTCTGTCCTCCAGGGGGCAGCGTGTCTGTCCTCTCACACAGACAGTTTAATGACCTGTCTCTCTCTCACACACACAGACAGTCTAATGACCTGTCTCTCTCTCACACAGACAGACAGTTTAATGACCTGTCTCTCTCACACAGACAGACAGTCTAATGACCTGTCTCTCTCTCAGACAGACAGACAGTTTAATGACCTGTCTCTCTCTCAGACAGACAGACAGTTTAATGACCTGTCTCTCTCACACAGACAGACAGTCTAATGACCTGTCTCTCTCTCACACAGACAGACAGTCTAATGACCTGTCTCTCTCTTCCACACAGACAGTTTAATGACCTGTCTCTCTCTCAGACAGACAGACAGTCTAATGACCTGTCTCTCTCTCACACAGACAGTTTAATGACCTGTCTCTCTCTCAGACAGACAGACAGTTTAATGACCTGTCTCTCTCTCTCACACAGACAGTTTAATGACCTGTCTCTCTCTCACACACAGACAGTTTAATGACCTGTCTCTCTCTCACACACAGACAGTTTAATGACCTGTCTCTCTCTCACACAGACAGACAGTCTAATGACCTGTCTCTCTCTCAGACAGACAGACAGTTTAATGACCTGTCTCTCTCTCAGACAGACAGACAGTTTAATGACCTGTCTCTCTCTCAGACAGACAGACAGTTTAATGACCTGTCTCTCTCTCAGACAGACAGACAGTCTAATGACCTGTCTCTCTCTCAGACAGACAGACAGTCTAATGACCTGTCTCCTCTCTCACACAGACAGACAGTTTAATGACCTGTCTCTCTCTCTCACAGACAGACAGTTTAATGACCCGTCTGTCTCACACACAGACAGTTTAATGACCTGTCTCTCTCTCACACAGACAGACAGTCTAATGACCTGTCTCTCTCTCAGACAGACAGACAGTTTAATGACCTGTCTCTCTCTCACACAGACAGACAGTTTAATGACCTGTCTCTCTCTCAGACAGACAGACAGTTTAATGACCTGTCTCTCTCTCAGACAGACAGACAGTTTAATGACCTGTCTCTCTCTCTCACACAGACAGACAGTCTAATGACCTGTCTCTCTCTCACCACAGACAGTCTAATGACCTGTCTCTCTCTCACACAGACAGACAGTTTAATGACCTGTCTCTCTCTCTCACACAGACAGTTTAATGACCTGTCTCTCTCTCACACAGACAGACAGTTTAATGACCTGTCTCTCTCTCACACAGACAGACAGTCTAATGACCCGTCTCTCTCTCACACAGACAGTTTAATGACCTGTCTCTCTCTCACACACACAGACAGTTTAATGACCGTCTGTCTCTCAGATAACCGTCTCCTGGAGAAGTCAGACCTGCAGACCGTCCTGTCAGAGAGATATCAGACGGACAAGTATGACGTCCAGAGAGGACACGAGGCCAGGTGAGTCCGTCCCGTCCTGTCTGCTGTGCTGTGGATCCTGTCCTTTGTCCTCTGAACCTTCCCTGTCCTCTGCAGTGTCCTCTGAAGTGTCCCTGTCCTCTGAAGTGTCCTCTAAGTGTCCCTGTCCTCTGAAGTGTCCTCTAAGTGTCCCTGTCCTCTAAGTGTCCCTGTCCTCTGAAGTGTCCTCTAAGTGTCCCTGTCCTCTGAAGTGTCCCTGTCCTCTGAAGTGTCCTCTAAGTGTCCCTGTCCTCTAAGTGTCCTCTAAGTGTCCCTGTCCGTCTCAGTCCCTCAGACAGTCGCAGTGAGGTCCTGCAGCAGGAAATGTCTCAGATGAGGATCAGACACCAGGAGGAGCTGACGGAGCTGCACAAGAAACGAGGAGAGGTGAGTGACATCACAGCAGGAAGTGACATCACAGCAGGAAGTGACATCACCGCAGGAGGTGACATCACCGCAGGAGGTGACATCACCGCAGGAAGTGACATCACAGCAGGAAGTGTGGGACCGATCGGGCTAACACAATTTAGTCTGGACCTGCCGGGCTAACACGAGTTAGTCTGGACCTGCCGGGCGTCCACGAGTTAGTCTGGACCTGCTAACACGAGTTAGTCTGGACCTGCCGGCTAACACGAGTTAGTCTGGACCGGCTAACACGAGTTAGTCTGGACTGCCGGGCGTCCACGAGTTAGTCTGGACCTGCTAACACGAGTTAGTCTGGACCTGCCGGGCTAACACGAGTTAGTCTGGACCGGCTAACACGAGTTAGTCTGGACCTGCCGAGTGAACACGAGTTAGTCTGGACCTGCCGAGTGAACAAGAGTTAGTCTGGACCTGCCGGGCGACCACTAGTTAGTCTGGACCTGCCGAGTGAACACGAGTTAGTCTGGACCTGCTGACACAAGTTAGTCTGGACCTGCCGAGCGAACACGAGTTAGTCTGGACCTGCCGAGTGAACACGAGTTAGTCTGGACCTGCCGAGCGAACACGAGTTAGTCTGGACCTGCGAGCGAACACGAGTTAGTCTGGACCTGCCGAGTGAACACGAGTTAGTCTGGACCTGCCGAGCGACACGAGTTAGTCTGGACCTGCCGGGCGTCCACGAGTTAGTCTGGACCTGCTAACACGAGTTAGTCTGGACCTGCCGAGTGAACACGAGTAAGTCTGGACCTGCCGAGCGAACACGAGTTAGTCTGGACCTGCCGAGCGAACACGAGTTAGTCTGGACCTGCCGAGTGAACACGAGTTAGTCTGGACCTGCTAACACGAGTTAGTCTGGACCTGCTAACACGAGTTAGTCTGGACCTGCTAACACGAGTTAGTCTGGACCTGCCGGGCGAACACGAGTTAGTCTGGACCTGCCGAGTGAACACGAGTTAGTCTGGACCTGCCGAGTGAACACGAGTTAGTCTGGACCTGCCGAGTGAACACGAGTTAGTCTGGACCTGCCGAGCGAACACGAGTTAGTCTGGACCTGCCGGGCGAACACGAGTTAGTCTGGACC
>NW_028154878.1:0-1000 GCF_963691815.1 Echiichthys vipera | reverse complement strand
ACCATCAACTACACCATCAACAACACCAGCTACACCATCAACAACACCATCAACAACACCACCTACACCAGCTACACCATCAACTACACCATCAACACCAACAACAACATCAACAACAACACCAGCTACACAATCAACTACACCATCAACAACAACAACAACATCAACTACAACACCAGCTACACAATCAACTACACCATCAACAACAACAACAACATCAACAACAAACACCAGCTACACCATCAACTACACCATCAACAACAACAACAACATCAACAACAACACCAGCTACACCATCAACTACACCATCAACACCAACAACAACATCAACAACAACACCAGCTACACAATCAACTACACCATCATCAACAACAACACCAGCTACACCATCAACAACACCATCAACTACACCATCAACAACACCATCAACTACACCATCAACAACACCAGCTACACCATCAACAACACCATCAACAACACCACCTACACCAGCTACACCATCAACAACACCAGCTACACCATCAACAACACCATCAACAACACCACCTACACCAGCTACACCATCAACTACACCATCAACTACACCATCAACAACACCATCAACTACACCATCAACAACACCACCTACACAATCAACTACACCATCAACTACACCATCAACAACAACAACTACACCATCAACAACAACACCAGCTACACCATCAACAACACCAGCTACACCATCAACTACAACATCAACAACACCATCAACAATAACAACAACATCAACAACAACACTAGCTACACCATCAACTACACCATCAACAATAACAACTACACCATCAACTACACCATCAACAATAACAACAACATCAACAACAACACTAGCTACACCATCAACTACACCATCAACAACAACAACAACATCAACAACAACAACAGCTACACAATCAACTACACCATCATCACCACCATCAACAACACCATCAACTACACCCACATCAACATCAACACCAGCTAC
>NW_028154879.1:12500-36510 GCF_963691815.1 Echiichthys vipera | reverse complement strand
TGAGGACACAGAAACTATAATATAAGGAACTCTGAGGACACAGAAACTATAATATAAGGAACTCTGAGGACACAGAAACTATAATATAAGGAACTCTGAGGACACAGAAACTATAATATAAGGAACTCTGAGGACAGAAACTATAATATAAGGAACTCTGAGGACACAGAAACTATAATATAAGGAACTCTGAGGACACAGAAACTATAATATAAGGAACTCTGAGGACAGAAACTATAATATAAGGAACTCTGAGGACAGAAACTATAATATAAGGAACTCTGAGGACCAGAAACTATAATATAAGGAACTCTGAGGACAGAAACTATAATATAAGGAACTCTGAGGACACAGAAACTATAATATAAGGAACTCTGAGGACAGAAACTATAATATAAGGAACTCTGAGGACACAGAAACTATAATATAAGGAACTCTGAGGACAGAAACTATAATATAAGGAACTCTGAGGACAGAAACTATAATATAAGGAACTCTGAGGACAGAAACTATAATATAAGGAACTCTGAGGACACAGAAACTATAATATAAGGAACTCTGAGGACACAGAAACTATAATATAAGGAACTCTGAGGACAGAAACTATAATATAAGGAACTCTGAGGACACAGAAACTATAATATAAGGAACTCTGAGGACACAGAAACTATAATATAAGGAACTCTGAGGACAGAAACTATAATATAAGGAACTCTGAGGACACAGAAACTATAATATAAGGAACTCTGAGGACACAGAAACTATAATATAAGGAACTCTGAGGACACAGAAACTATAATATAAGGAACTCTGAGGACAGAAACTATAATATAAGGAACTCTGAGGACAGAAACTATAATATAAGGAACTCTGAGGACACAGAAACTATAATATAAGGAACTCTGAGGACACAGAAACTATAATATAAGGAACTCTGAGGACACAGAAACTATAATATAAGGAACTCTGAGGACACAGAAACTATAATATAAGGAACTCTGAGGACAGAAACTATAATATAAGGAACTCTGAGGACAGAAACTATAATATAAGGAACTCTGAGGACAGAAACTATAATATAAGGAACTCTGAGGACACAGAAACTATAATATAAGGAACTCTGAGGACACAGAAACTATAATATAAGGAACTCTGAGGACAGAAACTATAATATAAGGAACTCTGAGGACAGAAACTATAATATAAGGAACTCTGAGGACACAGAAACTATAATATAAGGAACTCTGAGGACACAGAAACTATAATATAAGGAACTCTGAGGACAGAAACTATAATATAAGGAACTCTGAGGACACAGAAACTATAATATAAGGAACTCTGAGGACACAGAAACTATAATATAAGGAACTCTGAGGACAGAAACTATAATATAAGGAACTCTGAGGACACAGAAACTATAATATAAGGAACTCTGAGGACAGAAACTATAATATAAGGAACTCTGAGGACAGAAACTATAATATAAGGAACTCTGAGGACAGAAACTATAATATAAGGAACTCTGAGGACACAGAAACTATAATATAAGGAACTCTGAGGACACAGAAACTATAATATAAGGAACTCTGAGGACACAGAAACTATAATATAAGGAACTCTGAGGACACAGAAACTATAATATAAGGAACTCTGAGGACACAGAAACTATAATATAAGGAACTCTGAGGACACAGAAACTATAATATAAGGAACTCTGAGGACACAGAAACTATAATATAAGGAACTCTGAGGACACAGAAACTATAATATAAGGAACTCTGAGGACAGAAACTATAATATAAGGAACTCTGAGGACACAGAAACTATAATATAAGGAACTCTGAGGACACAGAAACTATAATATAAGGAACTCTGAGGACACAGAAACTATAATATAAGGAACTCTGAGGACACAGAAACTATAATATAAGGAACTCTGAGGACAGAAACTATAATATAAGGAACTCTGAGGACACAGAAACTATAATATAAGGAACTCTGAGGACAGAAACTATAATATAAGGAACTCTGAGGACACAGAAACTATAATATAAGGAACTCTGAGGACACAGAAACTATAATATAAGGAACTCTGAGGACACAGAAACTATAATATAAGGAACTCTGAGGACAGAAACTATAATATAAGGAACTCTGAGGACACAGAAACTATAATATAAGGAACTCTGAGGACAGAAACTATAATATAAGGAACTCTGAGGACAGAAACTATAATATAAGGAACTCTGAGGACACAGAAACTATAATATAAGGAACTCTGAGGACACAGAAACTATAATATAAGGAACTCTGAGGACACAGAAACTATAATATAAGGAACTCTGAGGACACAGAAACTATAATATAAGGAACTCTGAGGACACAGAAACTATAATATAAGGAACTCTGAGGACAGAAACTATAATATAAGGAACTCTGAGGACAGAAACTATAATATAAGGAACTCTGAGGACACAGAAACTATAATATAAGGAACTCTGAGGACAGAAACTATAATATAAGGAACTCTGAGGACACAGAAACTATAATATAAGGAACTCTGAGGACACAGAAACTATAATATAAGGAACTCTGAGGACAGAAACTATAATATAAGGAACTCTGAGGACAGAAACTATAATATAAGGAACTCTGAGGACAGAAACTATAATATAAGGAACTCTGAGGACACAGAAACTATAATATAAGGAACTCTGAGGACAGAAACTATAATATAAGGAACTCTGAGGACACAGAAACTATAATATAAGGAACTCTGAGGACACAGAAACTATAATATAAGGAACTCTGAGGACAGAAACTATAATATAAGGAACTCTGAGGACACAGAAACTATAATATAAGGAACTCTGAGGACACAGAAACTATAATATAAGGAACTCTGAGGACACAGAAACTATAATATAAGGAACTCTGAGGACAGAAACTATAATATAAGGAACTCTGAGGACACAGAAACTATAATATAAGGAACTCTGAGGACACAGAAACTATAATATAAGGAACTCTGAGGACACGAAACTATAATATAAGGAACTCTGAGGACACAGAAACTATAATATAAGGAACTCTGAGGACACAGAAACTATAATATAAGGAACTCTGAGGACACAGAAACTATAATATAAGGAACTCTGAGGACACAGAAACTATAATATAAGGAACTCTGAGGACAGAAACTATAATATAAGGAACTCTGAGGACAGAAACTATAATATAAGGAACTCTGAGGACAGAAACTATAATATAAGGAACTCTGAGGACACAGAAACTATAATATAAGGAACTCTGAGGACACAGAAACTATAATATAAGGAACCTATAATATAGGAACTCTGAGGACAGAAACTATAATATAAGGAACTCTGAGGACAGAAACTATAATATAAGGAACTCTGAGGACACAGAAACTATAATATAAGGAACTCTGAGGACAGAAACTATAATATAAGGAACTCTGAGGACACAGAAACTATAATATAAGGAACTCTGAGGACACAGAAACTATAATATAAGGAACTCTGAGGACACAGAAACTATAATATAAGGAACTCTGAGGACAGAAACTATAATATAAGGAACTCTGAGGACAGAAACTATAATATAAGGAACTCTGAGGACACAGAAACTATAATATAAGGAACTCTGAGGACAGAAACTATAATATAAGGAACTCTGAGGACACAGAAACTATAATATAAGGAACTCTGAGGACAGAAACTATAATATAAGGAACTCTGAGGACACAGAAACTATAATATAAGGAACTCTGAGGACAGAAACTATAATATAAGGAACTCTGAGGACAGAAACTATAATATAAGGAACTCTGAGGACACAGAAACTATAATATAAGGAACTCTGAGGACAGAAACTATAATATAAGGAACTCTGAGGACACAGAAACTATAATATAAGGAACTCTGAGGACAGAAACTATAATATAAGGAACTCTGAGGACAGAAACTATAATATAAGGAACTCTGAGGACAGAAACTATAATATAAGGAACTCTGAGGACACAGAAACTATAATATAAGGAACTCTGAGGACCAGAAACTATAATATAAGGAACTCTGAGGACAGAAACTATAATATAAGGAACTCTGAGGACACAGAAACTATAATATAAGGAACTCTGAGGACAGAAACTATAATATAAGGAACTCTGAGGACACAGAAACTATAATATAAGGAACTCTGAGGACACAGAAACTATAATATAAGGAACTCTGAGGACCAGAAACTATAATATAAGGAACTCTGAGGACACAGAAACTATAATATAAGGAACTCTGAGGACACAGAAACTATAATATAAGGAACTCTGAGGACAGAAACTATAATATAAGGAACTCTGAGGACACAGAAACTATAATATAAGGAACTCTGAGGACACAGAAACTATAATATAAGGAACTCTGAGGACACAGAAACTATAATATAAGGAACTCTGAGGACAGAAACTATAATATAAGGAACTCTGAGGACAGAAACTATAATATAAGGAACTCTGAGGACACAGAAACTATAATATAAGGAACTCTGAGGACAGAAACTATAATATAAGGAACTCTGAGGACACAGAAACTATAATATAAGGAACTCTGAGGACAGAAACTATAATATAAGGAACTCTGAGGACACAGAAACTATAATATAAGGAACTCTGAGGACAGAAACTATAATATAAGGAACTCTGAGGACAGAAACTATAATATAAGGAACTCTGAGGACACAGAAACTATAATATAAGGAACTCTGAGGACACAGAAACTATAATATAAGGAACTCTGAGGACACAGAAACTATAATATAAGGAACTCTGAGGACACAGAAACTATAATATAAGGAACTCTGAGGACAGAAACTATAATATAAGGAACTCTGAGGACAGAAACTATAATATAAGGAACTCTGAGGACACAGAAACTATAATATAAGGAACTCTGAGGACACAGAAACTATAATATAAGGAACTCTGAGGACACAGAAACTATAATATAAGGAACTCTGAGGACACAGAAACTATAATATAAGGAACTCTGAGGACACAGAAACTATAATATAAGGAACTCTGAGGACAGAAACTATAATATAAGGAACTCTGAGGACACAGAAACTATAATATAAGGAACTCTGAGGACAGAAACTATAATATAAGGAACTCTGAGGACACAGAAACTATAATATAAGGAACTCTGAGGACACAGAAACTATAATATAAGGAACTCTGAGGACACAGAAACTATAATATAAGGAACTCTGAGGACACAGAAACTATAATATAAGGAACTCTGAGGACAGAAACTATAATATAAGGAACTCTGAGGACACAGAAACTATAATATAAGGAACTCTGAGGACACAGAAACTATAATATAAGGAACTCTGAGGACAGAAACTATAATATAAGGAACTCTGAGGACACAGAAACTATAATATAAGGAACTCTGAGGACACAGAAACTATAATATAAGGAACTCTGAGGACACAGAAACTATAATATAAGGAACTCTGAGGACACAGAAACTATAATATAAGGAACTCTGAGGACACAGAAACTATAATATAAGGAACTCTGAGGACACAGAAACTATAATATAAGGAACTCTGAGGACACAGAAACTATAATATAAGGAACTCTGAGGACACAGAAACTATAATATAAGGAACTCTGAGGACACAGAAACTATAATATAAGGAACTCTGAGGACACAGAAACTATAATATAAGGAACTCTGAGGACACAGAAACTATAATATAAGGAACTCTGAGGACACAGAAACTATAATATAAGGAACTCTGAGGACACAGAAACTATAATATAAGGAACTCTGAGGACACAGAAACTATAATATAAGGAACTCTGAGGACACAGAAACTATAATATAAGGAACTCTGAGGACACAGAAACTATAATATAAGGAACTCTGAGGACACAGAAACTATAATATAAGGAACTCTGAGGACACAGAAACTATAATATAAGGAACTCTGAGGACACAGAAACTATAATATAAGGAACTCTGAGGACACAGAAACTATAATATAAGGAACTCTGAGGACACAGAAACTATAATATAAGGAACTCTGAGGACACAGAAACTATAATATAAGGAACTCTGAGGACACAGAAACTATAATATAAGGAACTCTGAGGACACAGAAACTATAATATAAGGAACTCTGAGGACACAGAAACTATAATATAAGGAACTCTGAGGACACAGAAACTATAATATAAGGAACTCTGAGGACACAGAAACTATAATATAAGGAACTCTGAGGACACAGAAACTATAATATAAGGAACTCTGAGGACACAGAAACTATAATATAAGGAACTCTGAGGACACAGAAACTATAATATAAGGAACTCTGAGGACACAGAAACTATAATATAAGGAACTCTGAGGACACAGAAACTATAATATAAGGAACTCTGAGGACACAGAAACTATAATATAAGGAACTCTGAGGACACAGAAACTATAATATAAGGAACTCTGAGGACACAGAAACTATAATATAAGGAACTCTGAGGACACAGAAACTATAATATAAGGAACTCTGAGGACACAGAAACTATAATATAAGGAACTCTGAGGACACAGAAACTATAATATAAGGAACTCTGAGGACACAGAAACTATAATATAAGGAACTCTGAGGACACAGAAACTATAATATAAGGAACTCTGAGGACACAGAAACTATAATATAAGGAACTCTGAGGACACAGAAACTATAATATAAGGAACTCTGAGGACACAGAAACTATAATATAAGGAACTCTGAGGACACAGAAACTATAATATAAGGAACTCTGAGGACACAGAAACTATAATATAAGGAACTCTGAGGACACAGAAACTATAATATAAGGAACTCTGAGGACACAGAAACTATAATATAAGGAACTCTGAGGACACAGAAACTATAATATAAGGAACTCTGAGGACACAGAAACTATAATATAAGGAACTCTGAGGACACAGAAACTATAATATAAGGAACTCTGAGGACACAGAAACTATAATATAAGGAACTCTGAGGACACAGAAACTATAATATAAGGAACTCTGAGGACACAGAAACTATAATATAAGGAACTCTGAGGACACAGAAACTATAATATAAGGAACTCTGAGGACACAGAAACTATAATATAAGGAACTCTGAGGACACAGAAACTATAATATAAGGAACTCTGAGGACACAGAAACTATAATATAAGGAACTCTGAGGACACAGAAACTATAATATAAGGAACTCTGAGGACACAGAAACTATAATATAAGGAACTCTGAGGACACAGAAACTATAATATAAGGAACTCTGAGGACACAGAAACTATAATATAAGGAACTCTGAGGACACAGAAACTATAATATAAGGAACTCTGAGGACACAGAAACTATAATATAAGGAACTCTGAGGACACAGAAACTATAATATAAGGAACTCTGAGGACACAGAAACTATAATATAAGGAACTCTGAGGACACAGAAACTATAATATAAGGAACTCTGAGGACACAGAAACTATAATATAAGGAACTCTGAGGACACAGAAACTATAATATAAGGAACTCTGAGGACACAGAAACTATAATATAAGGAACTCTGAGGACACAGAAACTATAATATAAGGAACTCTGAGGACACAGAAACTATAATATAAGGAACTCTGAGGACACAGAAACTATAATATAAGGAACTCTGAGGACACAGAAACTATAATATAAGGAACTCTGAGGACACAGAAACTATAATATAAGGAACTCTGAGGACACAGAAACTATAATATAAGGAACTCTGAGGACACAGAAACTATAATATAAGGAACTCTGAGGACACAGAAACTATAATATAAGGAACTCTGAGGACACAGAAACTATAATATAAGGAACTCTGAGGACACAGAAACTATAATATAAGGAACTCTGAGGACACAGAAACTATAATATAAGGAACTCTGAGGACACAGAAACTATAATATAAGGAACTCTGAGGACACAGAAACTATAATATAAGGAACTCTGAGGACACAGAAACTATAATATAAGGAACTCTGAGGACACAGAAACTATAATATAAGGAACTCTGAGGACAGAAACTATAATATAAGGAACTCTGAGGACAGAAACTATAATATAAGGAACTCTGAGGACACAGAAACTATAATATAAGGAACTCTGAGGACACAGAAACTATAATATAAGGAACTCTGAGGACACAGAAACTATAATATAAGGAACTCTGAGGACACAGAAACTATAATATAAGGAACTCTGAGGACACAGAAACTATAATATAAGGAACTCTGAGGACACAGAAACTATAATATAAGGAACTCTGAGGACACAGAAACTATAATATAAGGAACTCTGAGGACACAGAAACTATAATATAAGGAACTCTGAGGACACAGAAACTATAATATAAGGAACTCTGAGGACACAGAAACTATAATATAAGGAACTCTGAGGACACAGAAACTATAATATAAGGAACTCTGAGGACACAGAAACTATAATATAAGGAACTCTGAGGACACAGAAACTATAATATAAGGAACTCTGAGGACACAGAAACTATAATATAAGGAACTCTGAGGACACAGAAACTATAATATAAGGAACTCTGAGGACACAGAAACTATAATATAAGGAACTCTGAGGACACAGAAACTATAATATAAGGAACTCTGAGGACACAGAAACTATAATATAAGGAACTCTGAGGACACAGAAACTATAATATAAGGAACTCTGAGGACACAGAAACTATAATATAAGGAACTCTGAGGACACAGAAACTATAATATAAGGAACTCTGAGGACACAGAAACTATAATATAAGGAACTCTGAGGACAGAAACTATAATATAAGGAACTCTGAGGACACAGAAACTATAATATAAGGAACTCTGAGGACACAGAAACTATAATATAAGGAACTCTGAGGACACAGAAACTATAATATAAGGAACTCTGAGGACACAGAAACTATAATATAAGGAACTCTGAGGACACAGAAACTATAATATAAGGAACTCTGAGGACACAGAAACTATAATATAAGGAACTCTGAGGACACAGAAACTATAATATAAGGAACTCTGAGGACACAGAAACTATAATATAAGGAACTCTGAGGACACAGAAACTATAATATAAGGAACTCTGAGGACACAGAAACTATAATATAAGGAACTCTGAGGACACAGAAACTATAATATAAGGAACTCTGAGGACACAGAAACTATAATATAAGGAACTCTGAGGACACAGAAACTATAATATAAGGAACTCTGAGGACACAGAAACTATAATATAAGGAACTCTGAGGACACAGAAACTATAATATAAGGAACTCTGAGGACACAGAAACTATAATATAAGGAACTCTGAGGACACAGAAACTATAATATAAGGAACTCTGAGGACAGAAACTATAATATAAGGAACTCTGAGGACACAGAAACTATAATATAAGGAACTCTGAGGACACAGAAACTATAATATAAGGAACTCTGAGGACACAGAAACTATAATATAAGGAACTCTGAGGACACAGAAACTATAATATAAGGAACTCTGAGGACACAGAAACTATAATATAAGGAACTCTGAGGACAGAAACTATAATATAAGGAACTCTGAGGACACAGAAACTATAATATAAGGAACTCTGAGGACAGAAACTATAATATAAGGAACTCTGAGGACAGAAACTATAATATAAGGAACTCTGAGGACACAGAAACTATAATATAAGGAACTCTGAGGACAGAAACTATAATATAAGGAACTCTGAGGACACAGAAACTATAATATAAGGAACTCTGAGGACAGAAACTATAATATAAGGAACTCTGAGGACACAGAAACTATAATATAAGGAACTCTGAGGACACAGAAACTATAATATAAGGAACTCTGAGGACACAGAAACTATAATATAAGGAACTCTGAGGACACAGAAACTATAATATAAGGAACTCTGAGGACACAGAAACTATAATATAAGGAACTCTGAGGACAGAAACTATAATATAAGGAACTCTGAGGACAGAAACTATAATATAAGGAACTCTGAGGACACAGAAACTATAATATAAGGAACTCTGAGGACACAGAAACTATAATATAAGGAACTCTGAGGACACAGAAACTATAATATAAGGAACTCTGAGGACACAGAAACTATAATATAAGGAACTCTGAGGACAGAAACTATAATATAAGGAACTCTGAGGACAGAAACTATAATATAAGGAACTCTGAGGACACAGAAACTATAATATAAGGAACTCTGAGGACACAGAAACTATAATATAAGGAACTCTGAGGACAGAAACTATAATATAAGGAACTCTGAGGACAGAAACTATAATATAAGGAACTCTGAGGACACAGAAACTATAATATAAGGAACTCTGAGGACACAGAAACTATAATATAAGGAACTCTGAGGACACAGAAACTATAATATAAGGAACTCTGAGGACACAGAAACTATAATATAAGGAACTCTGAGGACACAGAAACTATAATATAAGGAACTCTGAGGACACAGAAACTATAATATAAGGAACTCTGAGGACACAGAAACTATAATATAAGGAACTCTGAGGACAGAAACTATAATATAAGGAACTCTGAGGACACAGAAACTATAATATAAGGAACTCTGAGGACACAGAAACTATAATATAAGGAACTCTGAGGACACAGAAACTATAATATAAGGAACTCTGAGGACACAGAAACTATAATATAAGGAACTCTGAGGACAGAAACTATAATATAAGGAACTCTGAGGACACAGAAACTATAATATAAGGAACTCTGAGGACACAGAAACTATAATATAAGGAACTCTGAGGACACAGAAACTATAATATAAGGAACTCTGAGGACAGAAACTATAATATAAGGAACTCTGAGGACACAGAAACTATAATATAAGGAACTCTGAGGACACAGAAACTATAATATAAGGAACTCTGAGGACACAGAAACTATAATATAAGGAACTCTGAGGACAGAAACTATAATATAAGGAACTCTGAGGACAGAAACTATAATATAAGGAACTCTGAGGACACAGAAACTATAATATAAGGAACTCTGAGGACACAGAAACTATAATATAAGGAACTCTGAGGACACAGAAACTATAATATAAGGAACTCTGAGGACAGAAACTATAATATAAGGAACTCTGAGGACACAGAAACTATAATATAAGGAACTCTGAGGACACAGAAACTATAATATAAGGAACTCTGAGGACAGAAACTATAATATAAGGAACTCTGAGGACACAGAAACTATAATATAAGGAACTCTGAGGACAGAAACTATAATATAAGGAACTCTGAGGACACAGAAACTATAATATAAGGAACTCTGAGGACACAGAAACTATAATATAAGGAACTCTGAGGACACGGAAACTATAATATAAGGAACTCTGAGGACAGAAACTATAATATAAGGAACTCTGAGGACACAGAAACTATAATATAAGGAACTCTGAGGACAGAAACTATAATATAAGGAACTCTGAGGACACAGAAACTATAATATAAGGAACTCTGAGGACAGAAACTATAATATAAGGAACTCTGAGGACACAGAAACTATAATATAAGGAACTCTGAGGACACAGAAACTATAATATAAGGAACTCTGAGGACACAGAAACTATAATATAAGGAACTCTGAGGACACAGAAACTATAATATAAGGAACTCTGAGGACAGAAACTATAATATAAGGAACTCTGAGGACAGAAACTATAATATAAGGAACTCTGAGGACAGAAACTATAATATAAGGAACTCTGAGGACAGAAACTATAATATAAGGAACTCTGAGGACACAGAAACTATAATATAAGGAACTCTGAGGACACAGAAACTATAATATAAGGAACTCTGAGGACAGAAACTATAATATAAGGAACTCTGAGGACACAGAAACTATAATATAAGGAACTCTGAGGACACAGAAACTATAATATAAGGAACTCTGAGGACAGAAACTATAATATAAGGAACTCTGAGGACACAGAAACTATAATATAAGGAACTCTGAGGACAGAAACTATAATATAAGGAACTCTGAGGACAGAAACTATAATATAAGGAACTCTGAGGACACAGAAACTATAATATAAGGAACTCTGAGGACACAGAAACTATAATATAAGGAACTCTGAGGACACAGAAACTATAATATAAGGAACTCTGAGGACAGAAACTATAATATAAGGAACTCTGAGGACAGAAACTATAATATAAGGAACTCTGAGGACACAGAAACTATAATATAAGGAACTCTGAGGACAGAAACTATAATATAAGGAACTCTGAGGACACAGAAACTATAATATAAGGAACTCTGAGGACACAGAAACTATAATATAAGGAACTCTGAGGACACAGAAACTATAATATAAGGAACTCTGAGGACAGAAACTATAATATAAGGAACTCTGAGGACAGAAACTATAATATAAGGAACTCTGAGGACACAGAAACTATAATATAAGGAACTCTGAGGACAGAAACTATAATATAAGGAACTCTGAGGACACAGAAACTATAATATAAGGAACTCTGAGGACACAGAAACTATAATATAAGGAACTCTGAGGACACAGAAACTATAATATAAGGAACTCTGAGGACACAGAAACTATAATATAAGGAACTCTGAGGACACAGAAACTATAATATAAGGAACTCTGAGGACACAGAAACTATAATATAAGGAACTCTGAGGACACAGAAACTATAATATAAGGAACTCTGAGGACACAGAAACTATAATATAAGGAACTCTGAGGACACAGAAACTATAATATAAGGAACTCTGAGGACAGAAACTATAATATAAGGAACTCTGAGGACACAGAAACTATAATATAAGGAACTCTGAGGACACAGAAACTATAATATAAGGAACTCTGAGGACACAGAAACTATAATATAAGGAACTCTGAGGACAGAAACTATAATATAAGGAACTCTGAGGACAGAAACTATAATATAAGGAACTCTGAGGACACAGAAACTATAATATAAGGAACTCTGAGGACACAGAAACTATAATATAAGGAACTCTGAGGACACAGAAACTATAATATAAGGAACTCTGAGGACACAGAAACTATAATATAAGGAACTCTGAGGACACAGAAACTATAATATAAGGAACTCTGAGGACACAGAAACTATAATATAAGGAACTCTGAGGACACAGAAACTATAATATAAGGAACTCTGAGGACAGAAACTATAATATAAGGAACTCTGAGGACAGAAACTATAATATAAGGAACTCTGAGGACAGAAACTATAATATAAGGAACTCTGAGGACAGAAACTATAATATAAGGAACTCTGAGGACAGAAACTATAATATAAGGAACTCTGAGGACAGAAACTATAATATAAGGAACTCTGAGGACAGAAACTATAATATAAGGAACTCTGAGGACACAGAAACTATAATATAAGGAACTCTGAGGACAGAAACTATAATATAAGGAACTCTGAGGACACAGAAACTATAATATAAGGAACTCTGAGGACACAGAAACTATAATATAAGGAACTCTGAGGACACAGAAACTATAATATAAGGAACTCTGAGGACACAGAAACTATAATATAAGGAACTCTGAGGACACAGAAACTATAATATAAGGAACTCTGAGGACACAGAAACTATAATATAAGGAACTCTGAGGACAGAAACTATAATATAAGGAACTCTGAGGACACAGAAACTATAATATAAGGAACTCTGAGGACACAGAAACTATAATATAAGGAACTCTGAGGACACAGAAACTATAATATAAGGAACTCTGAGGACACAGAAACTATAATATAAGGAACTCTGAGGACAGAAACTATAATATAAGGAACTCTGAGGACAGAAACTATAATATAAGGAACTCTGAGGACACAGAAACTATAATATAAGGAACTCTGAGGACACAGAAACTATAATATAAGGAACTCTGAGGACACAGAAACTATAATATAAGGAACTCTGAGGACACAGAAACTATAATATAAGGAACTCTGAGGACAGAAACTATAATATAAGGAACTCTGAGGACAGAAACTATAATATAAGGAACTCTGAGGACACAGAAACTATAATATAAGGAACTCTGAGGACGTTACCTGAGGGACGCCCAGCCAGTCGTCCGCCTGCTGCATCGCCTCTCTGGCGTTCTCCACCGGCTGACGTGGATCCCAGGTTTCCCAGTCGGGACAGAGACCTGAAGATGACACGCCATCGTCTCAGTTTACCTTTTATTTAACCTGGGTTAGAGTTAGCCTAGCCCTAACTTAGTCTAATGTTAGCCTGGGTTATCCTAACCCTAACTCAGGCTAACGTTAGCCTGGGTTATCCTAACCCTAACTTAGTCTAATGTTAGCCTGGGTTAGCCTAACCCTAACTTAGTCTAATGTTAGCCTGGGTTATCCTAACCCTAACTTAGTCTAACGTTAGCCTGGGTTAGCCTAACCCTAACTTAGTCTAATGTTAGCCTGGGTTATCCTAACCCTAACTCAGGTTAACGTTAGCCTGGGTTATCCTAACCCTAACTCAGGTTAACGTTAGCCTGGGTTATCCTAACCCTAACCCAGGCTAACGTTAACCTGGGTTATCCTAACCCTAACCCAGGCTAACGTTAACCTGGAGCAGAACTCTGTGAACCTTTCAAACTTTCATCAAAATCTGCTTCTTATAATAATAATTAAATCATTTCAAGTATTTTCTAAAGTCTCGTTTCACCAAAGATTATTTTCAGTATTCGATAAAACGAGAGTTAAAGTTTTTAGATGTTTGTAAAATAGAGAATAAAGAACGCGTTCAGATGTTTGATCATAATTACAGAAGCAGAACAACAGGAACTCCGGGTTTCCTTTAATCTGAAGCCAAATATATATTTATATATTTATATTATATAATCATGTATAGTGTTAATATGATATAATATAAAGTGATGTCAGACGGGGGGGGGGGGTACCTGGGGCACAGTTGTCCACCAGGGCGCCCAGGGCCTTGCCGTCCCTCCAGTCCCGGTGGAAGTTGGTGATGGGCAGCTGCGGCACCTTGTTCTGGATCCAGCCCAGCAGACGCTGTTTGGGGGTCAGCTTCTTGGCGTCCTCGTCGTCCTCGTCCTCCCACATGGGCATGGAGATGGAGTAGTGCAGGATCAGGGTCCAGATCAGACCCAGGATCAGCTTCAGGTTCCCGTCCACGATGGCTTTAGAGTCTGACGATGGAAGACGTCAAACTTTAATTATACGTTTATTTTTCATGCACAACGCCACGGTAACCACGTGGTGTTTATCGATAATCACCACGGTAACCACGTGGCGTTTATCGATAATCACCACGGTAACCATGTGGCGTTTATCGATAATCACCACGGTAACCATGTGGCGTTTATCGATAATCACCACGATAAACACCACGGTAACCACATGGCGTTTATCGATAATCACCACGACAAACATGATAACCACGTGGCGTTTATTGTGGTGTTTATCAACAAACACCACGACAATAAACACGGTAATCACCACAATCACCACGGTAACCACGTGGCGTTTGTCGTGGTGTTTATCGGTAATCACCACGGTAACCACAACGCATCGATAACAAACATAAACAAACATAAAGACAAAGTTTGAGAAAACACGAGTTCTTAGAAACGACTCGTGTTTCAGATCGAACGTGTTCGTACGTCCTCGTTCAGGATCAGCTGGTGTCAGTTTCCTGTTTAGGAGCTTTACGTCTGCCCGCCAAAATAAGAGTTCACAGCTTCACGTTGTTTATCTTTGAGCTGCTTTTAATGTGAAAGTTTCTGAGGAGACGACCTGCTGCAGGATGATGTCACCGAGCCCCCGCTGTGAGGAATGAGGTCAGTTTAAATAGGAAACACACACACACACACACACACACACACACACACACACACACACACACACACACACACACACACACACACACACACACACACACACACACACACACACACACACACACACACACACACACACACACACACACACACACACACACACACACACACACACACACACACACACACACACACACACACACACACACACACACACACAGCATTTCCTTGACTGACTCAGTTGAACCCTGGAGCATGTCGTCAGATAGTCCGTTAGTTTGAGGGTCTGTGGAAGCTCCTTCCCCGTCCGGTACGAACCAAACAACCAAACAACCCAACAACCAAACAACCAAACAACCAAGCAACCCAACAACCAAACAACCAAGCAACCAAGCAACCCAACAACCAAACAACCAAGCAACCCAACAACCAAACAACCCAACAACCAAACAACCAAACAACCCAACAACCCAACAACCAAGCAACCCAACAACCAAACAACCAAACAACCAAGCAACCAAACAACCAAACAACCAAGCAACCCAACAACCAAACAACCAAACAACCAAGCAACCCAACAACCAAACAACCCAACAACCAAACAACCCAACAACCCAACAACGAAACAACCAAGTAACCAAGCAACCCAACAACCAAACAACCAAACAACCAAGCAACCCAACAACCAAACAACCAAACAACCCAACAACCCAACAACCAAGCAACCCAACAACCAAACAACCAGATAACCCAACAACCAAACAACCAAGCAACCAAGCAACCCAACAACCAAACAACCCAACAACCAAACAACCCAACAACCCAACAACCCAACAACCAAGCAACCCAACAACCCAACAACCAAACAACCAAGCAACCAAGCAACCAAACAACCAAACAACCCAACAACCCAACAACCAAACAACCAAGCAACCCAACAACCCAACAACCAAACAACCAAACAACCAAGCAACCAAACTCTGGTAAACTGGGGGAAGTTCCAGTAACAAGGAGAACCCACCATCATGTTTCCGTCCAATCAAGGCCGAGCTTCTCATCTCACCCCCTTCCAAAATATTAGAAACTTAGTAAACGACAAACACTAGAAAACCAGACGGCAGAAACGTGGTGAGAACACACAGAGACATTTGGACCAGAACAGAAACTGTGATGAGAGAAAACATGGAAACATTTGGACCAGAACAGAAACTGTGATGTTTGAAAACATGGAAACATTTGGACCAGAACAGAAACTGTGATGAGAGAAAACATGGAAACATTTGGACCAGAACAGAAACTGTGATGAGAGAAAACATGGAAACATTTGGACCAGAACAGAAACTGTGATGAGAGAAAACATGGAAACATTTGGACCAGAACAGAAACTGTGATGAGAGAAAACATGGAAACATTTGGACCAGAACAGAAACTGTGATGAGAGAAAACATGGAGACATTTGGACCAGAACAGAAACTGTGATGTTTGAAAACATGGAAACATTTGGACCAGAACAGAAACTGTGATGAGAGAAAACATGGAAACATTTGGACCAGAACAGAAACTGTGATGAGAGAAAACATGGAAACATTTGGACCAGAACAGAAACTGTGATGAGAGAAAACATGGAAACATTTGGACCAGAACAGAAACTGTGATGAGAGAAAACATGGAAACATTTGGACCAGAACAGAAACTGTGATGAGAGAAAACATGGAAACATTTGGACCAGAACAGAAACTGTGATGAGAGAAAACATGGAGACATTTGGACCAGAACAGAAACTGTGATGTTTGAAAACATGGAAACATTTGGACCAGAACAGAAACTGTGATGAGAGAAAACATGGAAACATTTGGACCAGAACAGAAACTGTGATGAGAGAAAACATGGAAACATTTGGACCAGAACAGAAACTGTGATGAGAGAAAACATGGAAACATTTGGACCAGAACAGAAACTGTGATGAGAGAAAACATGGAAACATTTGGACCAGAACAGAAACTGTGATGAGAGAAAACATGGAAACATTTGGACCAGAACAAACAGGATGGACCGGACCCCCCGCTGAAAGAAGTTGATGTTTTTCTTACTCTCTGCTCTCACGTATATCGGGTTCGGTTTCGGGTTCTGGTTCTGGTTCATCGTTGATCGTCGTCCGTCTAACTGCAGGTGTTTGAACTTGTTCCATGTTTCACTGTAAATCACTTTGAGCTCCATCGCTTTGTGAAAAGCATAAATGGAGTTTGGGGAGTCCGACAGTTCACCGGTTCAAAACCGTCTGTTTTCCATTAATGAGACAAAGAAAAACAGAAAAGTGTAAAGTTCTTAAACCTCGACGGACGCTTTGAACTTGTGACTTTTGAACTCCTTTAATCCTTTTGGATGAAACTGACCCCTCGACTCTTTTCAGGCTGTGTTTCCTGTCGTCTCATGGACTCGGTCATATTTTCCTTCTTTGAGCTCAAACGTCTGTTATTGAGCTCCGTCAGGAAGCCGAGTGTCCAGAGATTAGTCCCACCCGGTGCTCAGAGAGGAAATGTGTTCGGAGCGACGCTGTAATCTTTCCCCAGGAAACAGGAGCTTCAGCTCAGATCAGTCGCACCTTCAACAGATTATTCACTGAAGGTTTGAGTTCTTCAGGCGAACAGTCGATGTTTTTATCAAACCTTTATGAAACAGACACTGAGCTGAAGTCACGTTTGTTCTAACGTCACTTTGTCCCTGAACTCTACTCCATCTGAGAGGAAAGCTCTGCACTTACACTCCACTGATCTCACAGCTTTAGTTGTTTTACAGAATGAGATCAACAAAATATTATCAACTGATAAATGTTGAAAGGGAACATGCAAAGATTATTGAACATGATTTATTTAAACAAAGCCCGGATACAGAAAGGAAACGCCACCCAGCATCATTGCAACTCTAGATGCAGAAAAGACCTTTGGGGGGGGGGGGGGGGGGGTAGAGTAAACAGCCCCCTCACTCCCTGTTGGAAAGATAATGACATCGTCAACACTCAACTATCTCCCTCTGCCCTCACTCCCGTCAGGCACGACCCCGTGTTTAAAATGAATCACCAGCACATTAATGTCCCCGCATGGAAACAGAGAGGAGTGACCGGCCCGCGGCACCTTAGTTCTGGCAGCTCTCTCATGACCGTCGGCCTTCTCAGGCAAACACACAACCTACCCGACCGCTGTCAGTACCAGAACCTACAGTTGAAAGGCCATAACAACAACACACAATCTACCCGACCTCTGTCAGTACCAGAACCTACAGTTGAAAGGCCATAACAACAACACACAACCAACCCGACCACTGTCAGTACCAGAACCTACAGTTGAAAGGCCATAACAACAACACACAACCTACCCGACCTCTGTCAGTACCAGAACCTACAGTTGAAAGGCCATAACAACAACACACAATCTACCCGACCTCTGTCAGTACCAGAACCTACAGTTGAAAGGCCATAACAACAACACACAACCTACCCGACCTCTGTCAGTACCAGAACCTACAGTTGAAAGGCCGTAACAACAACACACAACCTACCCGACCGCTGTCAGTACCAGAACCTACAGTTGAAAGGCCGTAACAACAACACACAACCTACCCGACCACTGTCAGTACCAGAACCTACAGTTGAAAGGCCATAACAACAACACACAACCTACCCGACCGCTGTCAGTACCAGAACCTACAGTTGAAAGGCCATAACAACAACACACAACCTACCCGACCACTGTCAGTACCAGAACCTACAGTTGAAAGGCCATAACAAAAACAATTGACTTTAGCAACTGCCACAACCTCGACCCCCCCCCCCCCACTATCAAAACTACGTTCACTACAACACATAAAATGACTAATCACAAATTGATGAATGACTTTGTCACCATGACAACACTTTCTCTATAAGTGCACATAAACAGACGCAACGTTCCCCGTGTCCCTCAGGTCTGAGACTCCTTCAGTACAGAAGTCAAACACACGTCACACATCACCACCACATGGAGAGCAACATGTGCACTCACTGCCCCTCCATGACAGACCACCACATCCACACACTCTGGACACTCATGAGAAATGAGAAAACTCCACCTCAGCATCCCTTTCTCTCCCTTCATCGCTCCTTTACAGGATCTCTCCTCTCTCACTGCACCTCAACATCTCCAACTTTCATTCTCTCAAACTGCAGGAAAACTATTTTACTCAACTGCAAATCTGGAACGGCTTCATCAAGAAAAGACAATGAAACCTGGTCTATCTTTCTGCAGTCTGCAGTGTATAGTATGTATATATATGTATATATTTATATATATACATATATATACACATGTATATATAAATATATATGTATATGTATGAATGCATATGCCTGTCTGTTTTCTGTAACTCCATATCAACATCAGTGAGACGCAGAAAAAAGCAGACTGAGATATAAAAACGGCCTTTTTGTCCCAGCGGAGACGCCATACTTTGCAACACTGTGGTTGGTGGTAACAACAACATGTCTGTTCGTTAATGTTCGTCCCACTCACACCGACAGTTACAGCGAGCGGCAACACTCGCCTGTCGCCAATGGTTACCAAACAAACACGCTGTGGGCGCCCGGCTGCAGACCAACAATAGACTCTCCTCTGTGCTGAGTGCCGGCCTGAGGGTGTCGGAGAAACTGTGTAACGTGACATTAAGAAAGAGAGTCTTTATGGTTCTGCAGAGAGGAAGTGAAGGAGGCAGAGAACTAATCACACACACACTCTGAACTGCTGATGAGATGTGAACGACAGCAACACTCTGAACTGCTGATGAGATGTGAACGACAGCAACACTCGGAACTGCTGATGAGAACGACAGCAACACTCTGAACTGCTGATGAGATGAGAACGACAGCAACACTCTGAACTGCTGATGAGATGAGAACGACAGCAACACTCTGAACTGCTGATGAGATGAGAACGACAGCAACACTCTGAACTGCTGATGAGAACGACAGCAACACTCTGAACTGCTGATGAGAACGACAGCAACACTCTGAACTGCTGATGAGAACGACAGCAACACTCTGAACTGCTGATGAGATGAGAACGACAGCAACACTCTGAACTGCTGATGAGAACGACAGCAACACTCTGAACTGCTGATGAGAACGACAGGAACACTCTGAACTGCTGATGAGATGAGAACGACAGCAACACTCTGAACTGCTGATGAGAACGACAGCAACACTCTGAACTGCTGATGAGAACGACAGCAACACTCTGAACTGCTGATGAGATGTGAACGACAGCAACACTCTGAACTGCTGATGAGATGTGAACGACAGCAACACTCTGAACTGCTGATGAGATGAGAACGACAGCAACACTCTGAACTGTTGATGAGATGTGAACGACAGCAACACTCTGAACTGCTGATGAGATGAGAACGACAGCAACACTCTGAACTGCTGATGAGATGAGAACGACAGCAACACTCTGAACTGCTGATGAGATGAGAACGACAGCAACACTCTGAACTGCTGATGAGATGTGAACGACAGCAACACTCTGAACTGCTGATGAGAACGACAGCAACACTCTGAACTGCTGATGAGATGAGAACGACAGCAACACTCTGAACTGCTGATGAGAACGACAGCAACACTCTGAACTGCTGATGTGAACGACAGCAACACTCTGAACTGCTGATGAGAACGACAGCAACACTCTGAACTGCTGATGAGAACGACAGCAACACTCTGAACTGCTGATGAGATGTGAACGACAGCAACACTCTGAACTGCTGATGAGATGTGAACGACAGCAACACTCTGAACTGCTGATGAGATGTGAACGACAGCAACACTCTGAACTGCTGATGAGATGTGAACGACAGCAACACTCTGAACTGCTGATGAGATGAGAACGACAGCAACACTCTGAACTGCTGATGAGATGAGAACGACAGCAACACTCTGAACTGCTGATGAGATGAGAACGACAGCAACACTCTGAACTGCTGATGAGAACGACAGCAACACTCTGAACTGCTGATGTGAACGACAGCAACACTCTGAACTGCTGATGAGAACGACAGCAACACTCTGAACTGCTGATGAGAACGACAGCAACACTCTGAACTGCTGATGTGAACGACAGCAACACTCTGAACTGCTGATGAGAACGACAGCAACACTCTGAACTGCTGATGAGAACGACAGCAACACTCTGAACTGCTGATGAGATGTGAACGACAGCAACACTCTGAACTGCTGATGAGATGTGAACGACAGCAACACTCTGAACTGCTGATGAGAACGACAGCAACACTCTGAACTGCTGATGAGATGAGAACGACAGCAACACTCTGAACTGCTGATGAGATGTGGACGACAGCAACACTCTGAACTGCTGATGAGAACGACAGCAACACTCTGAACTGCTGATGAGATGTGAACGACAGCAACACTCTGAACTGCTGATGTGAACGACAGCAACACTCTGAACTGCTGATGAGATGAGAACGACAGCAACACTCTGAACTGCTGATGAGATGTGAACGACAGCAACACTCTGAACTGCTGATGAGATGAGAACGACAGCAACACTCTGAACTGCTGATGAGATGAGAACGACAGCAACACTCTGAACTGCTGATGTGATGTGAACGACAGCAACACTCTGAACTGCTGATGAGATGAGAACGACAGCAACACTCTGAACTGCTGATGAGATGTGAACGACAGCAACACTCTGAACTGCTGATGAGAACGACAGCAACACTCTGAACTGCTGATGAGAACGACAGCAACACTCTGAACTGCTGATGAGAACGACAGCAACACTCTGAACTGCTGATGAGATGAGAACGACAGCAACACTCTGAACTGCTGATGAGAACGACAGCAACACTCTGAACTGCTGATGTGAACGACAGCAACACTCTGAACTGCTGATGAGATGAGAACGACAGCAACACTCTGAACTGCTGATGAGATGTGAACGACAGCAACACTCTGAACTGCTGATGAGATGAGAACGACAGCAACACTCTGAACTGCTGATGAGATGAGAACGACAGCAACACTCTGAACTGCTGATGAGATGTGAACGACAGCAACACTCTGAACTGCTGATGAGATGAGAACGACAGCAACACTCTGAACTGCTGATGAGATGAGAACGACAGCAACACTCTGAACTGCTGATGAGATGAGAACGACAGCAACACTCTGAACTGCTGATGTGATGTGAACGACAGCAACACTCTGAACTGCTGATGAGATGAGAACGACAGCAACACTCTGAACTGCTGATGAGATGTGAACGACAGCAACACTCTGAACTGCTGATGAGAACGACAGCAACACTCTGAACTGCTGATGAGAACGACAGCAACACTCTGAACTGCTGATGAGATGTGAACGACAGCAACACTCTGAACTGCTGATGAGATGAGAACGACAGGAACCTGCTGAGTTCACAGGAAGTGTTCGTGTTCTGGAGATGGAGTCAAAGTTTCCTCCACTTAAAATCAAGTCCCAGGGGCGAGGCATTCAGTTTACCCACGAACCGAACTGAACCTACCCAAACATAACCCAAACTTACCCCAAACTTAACCCCAACATAACCCAAACTTAACCCTAACATAACCCCAACATAACCCCAACATAACCCAAACATAACCCCAACATAACCCTAACATCACCCACAACTTACCCCAACATAACCCAAACTTAACCCCAACATAACCCAAACTTCACCCCAACATAACCCAAACTTAACCCACAACTTACCCCAACATAACCCAGACTTTACCCTAACATAACCCAAACTTAACCCCAACATAACCCAAACTTACCCCAACATAACCCAAACTTACCCCAACATAACCCAAACTTAACCCAACATAACCCAAACTTAACCCTAACATAACCCTAACATAACCCACAACTTACCCCAACATAACCCAGACTTTACCCTAACATAACCCAAACTTAACCCCAACATAACCCAAACTTACCCCAACATAACCC
>NW_028154879.1:2500-7500 GCF_963691815.1 Echiichthys vipera | reverse complement strand
CCCTGGACTCAGACCCTGGTCCCAGTCTCTGGTCTCAGACTCTGGTCTCAGACCCGGGTCTCAGACCCTGGTCTCAGACCCTGGTCTCAGACCCTGGTCCCAGTCTCTGGTCTCAGACCCTGGTCTCAGACCCTGGTCTCAGTCCCTGGTCTCAGACCCTGGTCTCAGACCCTGGTCTCAGACCCTGGTCTCAGTCTTTGGTCTCAGACCCTGGTCTCAGACCCTGGTCTCAGACCCTGGTCTCAGTCTTTGGTGTCAGACCCTGGTCTCAGTCTTTGGTCTCAGACCCTGGTCTCAGACCCTGGTCTCAGACCCTGGACTCAGACCCTGGTCTCGGTCCCTGGTCTCGGTCCAAATCTAAATGTTTAAAGTTCTTTTAATGTTTTTAAACTAAAGTCGAATTTTTTCTCTTTGTAAATTTATATTGTTTTAATTTATCTTTGTGGTCAAAAGGACGCTAACATGCTAACACGCTAACATGCTAACACGCTAACACGCTAACACAGTAACACGCTAACACGCTAACACAGTAACACGCTAACACAGTAACATGCTAACACGCTAACACAGTAACACGCTAACACGCTAACACAGTAACACGCTAACACAGTAACATGCTAACACGCTAACACAGTAACACGCTAACATGCTAACACGCTAACACGTTAACACGCTAAAACGCCGAATTAGCCGTGTGCTAACCCTTTAGATCTCCTCTCCGTAAACACTGGAGCTGCTGCTCCTTCACAATAAAAGCCCATCAATGTTGTCCAGGCTTCAGTCCTTCACAATAAAGCCCATCAGTGTTGTCCAAGCTTCAGTCCTTCACAATAAAAGCCCATCAGTGTTGTCCAAGCTTCAGTCCTTCACAATAAAAGCCCATCAGTGTTGTCCAAACAAAGAGTCCAGAGCCCTGAGTCCAGGTTCTAGTGTCCAGAGTCCAGGGTCCAAAGTCCAGGGTCCAGAGTCCAGAGCCCTGAGTCCAGAGCCCTGAGTCCAGAGTCCAGGTTCTAGTGTCCTGAGTCCAGAGTCCTGGCTCTAGAGTCCTGGTTCTAGTGTCCAGAGTCCAGAGTCCAGGTTCTAGTGTCCAGAGTCCAGAGTCCTGACTCTAGAGTCCTGGTTCTAGTGTCCAGAGTCCAGAGTCCTGACTCTAGAGTCCTGGTCCTGGTCCTGGTCCTGGTCTGAAGCCGTTTCTATCACAGACTGAAGTGGATCCGTTTGTTTCCTCTGAGTTTATTTTCAGCAGCTGTCGTTGAAACAGAGCAGAGCTCAGCTGTCAGCCGCCAGTCAGCCACAGCTACCCCCCAGACCCCCAGACCACATCAGCCACAGCGACCCCCCAGACCCCCAGACCACATCAGCCACAGCTACCCCCCAGACCCCCAGACCACATCAGCCACAGCTACCCCCCAGACCCCCAGACCACATCAGCCACAGCTACCCCCCAGACCCCCAGACCACATCAGCCACAGCTACCCCCCAGACCCCCAGACCACATCAGCCACAGCGACCCCCCAGACCCCCAGACCCCCAGACCACATCAGCCACAGCGACCCCCCAGACCCCCAGACCCCCAGACCACATCAGCCACAGCTACCCCCCAGACCACCAGACCCCCAGACCACATCAGCCACAGCGACCCCCCAGACCCCCAGACCACATCAGCCACAGCGACCCCCCAGACCCCCAGACCACATCAGCCACAGCTACCCCCCAGACCCCCAGACCACATCAGCCACAGCTACCCCCCAGACCCCCAGACCACATCAGCCACAGCTACCCCCCAGACCCCCAGACCAGACTAATGATGTTAATAATAATAATAATAATAATATTAATAATAATAATAATTAATAATAATAATTAATAATAATAATAAATATTAATAATAATTAGGACTCACCTATGGACACCAGCCGGATGTGCTCCCTCTCATTTAATATAATAATAATAATTAATAATATTAATAATTAATAATTAATAATTAATAATAATAATTAATAATAATTAATAGGACTCACCTATGGACACCAGCCGGATGTGCTCCCTCTCATTTAATAATAATAATAATTAATAATAATAATATTAATAATAATTAATAATAATAATAATTAATAATAATAATATTAATAATAATTAATAATAATAATTAATAATAATAATAATTAATAATAATAATATTAATAATAATTAATAATAATAATAATTAATAATAATAATGAATAATATAAATAATATTAATATTAATAATAATAATAATAATAATAATTAATAATAATAATAATAATAATAATAATTAATAATAATAATAATAATAATAATAATAATAATTAATAATTAATAATTAATAATAATAATTAATAATAATTAGGACTCACCTATGGACACCAGCCGGATGTGCTCCCTCTCATTTAATAATAATAATAATTAATAATAATATAAATAATAATAATATAAATAATATTAATAATAATATAAATAATAATAATAATTAATAATAATATAAATAATAATAATTAGGACTCACCTATGGACACCAGCCGGATGTGCTCCCTCTCCAGGAACTCCAGAGCCACAGACACGTTCTCCAGCTTCATCTGCCGGAAGTTCGGTCTGAGGTGGTACTTCCGGAACATCTTCTTCTGACTCAGGACCTCCAGGAGCCCGATCAGCTTCAGCCCGTCGCTCAGGTCCTTCTGCAGGTCCGCGATCCGCTTGTTGAGCCCCTTCAGGTGCTCGTTGCACCACCTGGTGAAGGTGTTCTGCTGGATCTTCTTCCACGGAGCGTCCTCGGCCAGGTCCTTCTCTGTGGCGGGCATCTCCTCCTCCTCCTCCTCCTCCTCCTCTTCCTCACCGAGGTCCGCGGAGCTCTGGAAGAACTGCGGCTCCAGGAAGCTGCTGTTGCTCATCATGGTGGCGTGTGATTAGGGTCCGGGAGGGGGACCGGCAGAGAAAGGGACCGGAGACCGGGGACCAGAGACCGGGCGGGACTGACGCGCTCACACCGCTCACAGATCCAGATCCACAGAGTTAATCCGGACTCAGTTAATCCGGACTGACTTAGTCCGGTCCGGCAGAGTCAGGAGCTCCGACACAAACGAACATGAAGTCCAGAGGAAAGTTGAGCTGCGCCCCTGGACCCCGAAATAAACATGGAGGAGGAGACTCACTCCGCTCCTGTGTCCGCGTAAAGACGCGCAGACGGCGGCCTGCTCCTCTGAGGTGGGTCCCGGTCCCGGTGCCGGTGCCGGTCTCTGGGTCACAGGTTTAAAGGGTCGGCGTCACTGAGCTGGACTCTCAGGAACGTCTGTCCGTGTCCGTTCACACCAAAGTCGGATCTGCACCGAGGACGGAACCCCGGGCTCACGCTCATTGGCTGCTGCGGGGCAGGGGCGGGGCCGGACCCCCACCCCGGACCCGGGGCTCCGCGGTGACTCCTCCGGGTATTTTTGGAAACACCGGACCCGTTTGGACTGAAACATGACGTCAGTGACGGCAGCCAATCAGACACAAGCTGAGATTTCACTGTTGAGATCAGAAACGTCCACGAGGCGGAAAATTATAATAATAATTATTATTATTATTATAATATAAATATATAATAATTATACATATGTATAAATATTATATATATGTATAATTATATAATAATTATACATATATGTATAATTATTATATATAAATATATATAATATTTATATATATTTATAAAATAATATATATTTCTATTCTAATATTAATAAACAAATTTAACATTAAATAATATATAATGATACATTATTATATTACATGATAAATATGACTTTTTATAAATTTCACGTGTGTGTGTGTGTGTGTGTGTGTGTGTGTGTGTGTGTGTGTGTGTGTGTTGAGAGATGTGCTGCATTAATTAATTATTGTGCCTTTTTTATGAATGAGTTTTGTTTTGTTACGGCTCTGATTCATGTTGATGACGTAATGTGGTCATGTGACTCACCTGTTCTGTTGATTACCTGCAGCTGTACACAATAAAACCCGTTTGTGTGTGTGTGCGCGCGCGCGCGTGTGTGTGTGTGTGTGTGTGTGTGTGTGTGTGTGTGTGTGTGTGTGTGTGTGTGTGTGTTCAGGTGTGTGTATGTGTGTGTGTATGTGTGTGTGTGTGTGTGTGTGTGTGTGTGTGTGTGTTTTCAGGTGTTTGTTTGTGTTGATGCTGTGAATGAAGAGTTTAAAGGTCCAGACTAAGAGAATAAATAATAATATAATATTAAATGTGAGGAGCCGCAGAAATGAATCAGTGACCCTGTGCTGAGGGAGATTCAGGTGCATTGTGGGTAAAGAAACAAACGGATCCTCATTGTTTTATTTGTTTTATTTGAAGAAACTTGAGTTTAAAGAACACGAGAGAAACAGGAGAGAGGTTAAAAACATGAAGTTTAATGAAACTCGTGATGCGTCTTCATGTTTTTAACACATTAAAACAATAAAGTCTCTGTTTCAGTCGTTGAAGCTCAGACACGTCACTGTTAAATATGTATGAACTTCTGAACCCGTGAAAGTCACCGGGGCGTCTGTGGTACAGGAGGTAGAGAGGGTCGTCTGCTGATCTGAGGTCAGCGGTTCGATCCCCGCTCCGACTGGGTGTCGAAGTGTCCGTGAGCAAGACACTGAACCCCGGTCTGCACGCTCCCGATTTCTTCAGCACCTGTGTCGGTGCTGAGTGAGTCGGTTATCTGTCCCTGTGCAGTGATGTCATCACGTGTGATGTGCTCACCTGTTAAAAACGCCTCCATGTTTGTGTGAATCCAGACTTTTCACGTCTGTGACGAGCTGGAAAATAACTGTGACATGACGTTTGAGTGAACTCTGTCCTTTTGTTAATGGTAGTGACAGTAATTAGGTTTTTTAGTGCGGTGGTTTTATAGAGTCAGTGACCGGGTTACCTAACGTAACATGCCTCGGGGAAAGTGTCCTGGTACAAAGAGCTGTTTCCATGATGTGTGTGGTGAATGACTTGAATGATA
>NW_028154880.1:22500-27500 GCF_963691815.1 Echiichthys vipera | reverse complement strand
ACAATAATACACAACAACAACACAACAACACAACACAACAACAACACACAACAATACACAACAACAAAACAACAACAACAACACACAACAACAACAACAACAACACACAACAATACACAACAACAACAACACACAACAACACAACAACACACAACAACAACAACACACAACAACACATAACAACAATAATACACAACAAGGAGAGTTCCTCTCTTTGTCTAACAACAACACAACAACACACAACAACAACACAACAACACAACAATACACAACAACACACAACAACACACAACAACAACACACAACAACAACAACACAACAACACAACAATACACAACAACACACAACAACAACACACAACAACAATATCATAACAATACACAACAATACACAACAACACACAACAACAACACAGACAAACACAGAACGGTGCTGCAGGGAGTTAAAGCTGAAGCTCGTCTAAAACCAGAGTTAACAAGGATGATGAAGACTGGGTGTGTGTGTGTGTGTGTGTGTGTGTGTGTGTGTGTGTGTGTGTGTGTGTGTGTGAGTGTGTGTGTGTGTGTGTGTGTGTGTATAAACTTTATTGTCACCACCGTCTCCAGGACAGCTGGAGGCTGTGTCAGAGTTCAGCTGCTTGTTCTACAGAGAATGAGAGGAGAGGGGGGATGTGTGTGTGTGTGTGTGTGTGTGTGTGTGTGTGTGTGTGTGTGTGTGTGTGTGTGTGTGTGTGTGTGTGTGTGTGAGGCTAATGAGAGCACCGTGCTCAGGAGAATAGTGAGTTTGGCCCCGTGTGATAAAAACTTCAGCTCCTTTGTCCTCGAACCGAGAACTTTAACAGCAGTGTATTATTTTAATATTATTTATTATTTTTATTTTATTTATTTATTTATTATTTATTATGTTTATTTATTATTTTATTTATTATTTTTATTTTATTTATTTTTATTATTTTTTTAGTTAAGTTTACTTTAGTTTACTTTAGTTTAGTTCAGTTTAGTTTAGTTTAGTTAAATTAAGTTAAGTTTAGTTGAGTTTGGTTTAGTTTAGTTCAGTTTAGTTTAGTTTAGTTTAGTTTACTTTAGGTAAGTTAAGTTAAGTTTAGTTGAGTTGAGTTGAGTTAAGTTTACTTTACTTTACTTAAGTTTAGTTAAGTTTAGTTTAGTTTAGTTTAGTTTAGTAAAGTTTAGTTAAGTTAAGTTAATTTAAGTTTAGTTTAGTTTAGTTAAGTTAAGTTAAGTTTAGTTCAGTTTAGTTTAGTTTAGTTTAGTGAAGTTAGGTTTAGTGAAGTTAGGTTACGTTACGTTACATTAAGTTAAGTTAAGTTGAGTTGAGTTGAGCTGAGTTGAGTTTACTTAAGTTTAGTTTACTTTAGTTTAGTTAAGTTAAGTTTAGTTTAGTTTAGTTTACTTTAGTTTAGTTAAGTTAAGTTAAGTTTAGTTCACTTTAGTTAAGTTAAGTTGAGTTAAGTTTAGTTCACTTTAGTTAAGTTGAGTTGAGTTGAGTTGAGTTGAGTTTACTTTAGTTAAGTTAAGTTTAGTTTACTTTAGTTAAGTTTAGTTTACTTTAGTTTACTTTAGTTTACTTTAGTTAAGTTTAGTTAAGTTAAGTTTAGTTTAGTTTAGTTTAGTTTAGTAAAGTTTAGTTAAGTTAAGTTAATTTAAGTTAAGTTAAGTTTAGTTTACTTTAGTTTAGTTAAGTTAGTTTAGTTTAGTTTACTTTAGTTTAGTTAAGTTAAGTTGAGTTCACTTTAGTTAAGTTAAGTTTAGTTTACTTTAGTTTACTTTAGTTTAGTTTAGTTTAGTAAAGTTTAGTTAAGTTAAGTTAATTTAAGTTAAGTTAAGTTTAGTTTAGTTTAGTTTAGTTTAGTTTAGTTAAGTTTAGTTAAGTTAAGTTAATTTAAGTTAAGTTAAGTTTAGTTTAGTTTAGTTTAGTTTAGTTAAGTTTAGTTTAGTTTAGTTTAGTTCAGTTTAGTTTAGTCTAGTTTAGTTTAGTTTAGTTTAGTTTAGTTAAGTTAAGTTAAGTTAAGTTACGTTACGTTACGTTACGTTACGTTACGTTACGTTACGTTACGTTACGTTACGTTACGTTACGTTACGTTAAGTTAACTTTAGTTTAGTTAAGTTTAGTTGAGTTAAGTTAAGTTAAGTTAACTTTAGTTTGGTTTAGTTTAGTTAAGTTTAGTTAAGTTTAGTTTAGTTTACTTGAGTTAAGTTAAGTTAAGTTTAGTTGAGTTGAGTTGAGTTAAGTTTACTTTACTTTACTTAAGTTTAGTTAAGTTTAGTTTAGTTTAGTTTAGTTAAGTAAAGTTTAGTTAAGTTAAGTTAAGTTAATTTAAGTTAAGTTTAGTTCAGTTTAGTTTAGTTTAGTTGAGTTTAGTTAAGTTAGGTTACGTTAAGTTAAGTTGAGTTGAGTTGAGTTGAGTTTACTTAAGTTTAGTTTACTTTAGTTTAGTTAAGTAAAGTTAAGTTTAGTTTAGTTTACTTTAGTTTAGTTAAGTTAAGTTTAGTTCACTTTAGTTAAGTTAAGTTTAGTTTACTTTAGTTTACTTTAGTTTACTTTAGTTTAGTTTAGTTTAGTTTAGTTTAGTTTAGTTTAGTTAAGTTAAGTTAAGTTTAGTTTTCTTTAGTTTAGTTTAGTTTAGTTTAGTTAAGTTTAGTTTTCTTTAGTTTAGTTTAGTTTAGTTTAGTTTAGTTTAGTTTAGTTTAGTTTAGTTAAGTTTAGTTTTCTTTAGTTTAGTTTAGTTAAGTTTAGTTTTCTTTAGTTTAGTTTAGTTTAGTTTAGTTTAGTTTAGTTTAGTTTAGTTAAGTTTAGTTTTCTTTACTTTAGTTTAGTTAAGTTAAGTTTAGTTCACTTTAGTTAAGTTAAGTTTAGTTTACTTTAGTTTACTTTAGTTTACTTTAGTTTTCTTTAGTTTAGTTTAGTTTAGTTTAGTTTAGTTTAGTTTAGTTTAGTTAAGTTTAGTTTTCTTTAGTTTAGTTTAGTTTAGTTAAGTTTAGTTTTCTTTAGTTTAGTTTAGTTTAGTTTAGTTTAGTTTAGTTTAGTTTACTTTAGTTAAGTTTAGTTTTCTTTAGTTTAGTTTAGTTTAGTTTAGTTGAGTTTAGTTAAGTTAGGTTACGTTAAGTTAAGTTGAGTTGAGTTGAGTTGAGTTGAGTTCACTTAAGTTTAGTTTACTTCAGTTTAGTTAAGTTAAGTTTAGTTCACTTTAGTTTACTTTAGTTTACTTTAGTTTACTTTAGTTTAGTTTAGTTTAGTTTAGTTAAGTTAAGTTTAGTTTTCTTTAGTTTACTTTAGTTTACTTTAGTTTAGTTTAGTTTAGTTTAGTTAAGTTTAGTTTAGTTAAGTTAAGTTTAGTTTTCTTTAGTTTAGTTTAGTTTAGTTTAGTTTAGTTTAGTTTAGTTAAGTTTAGTTAAGTTAAGTTTAGTTTTCTTTAGTTTAGTTTAGTTTAGTTTAGTTAAGTTTAGTTTTCTTTAGTTTAGTTTAGTTTAGTTTAGTTTAGTTTAGTTTAGTTAAGTTTAGTTTTCTTTAGTTTAGTTTAGTTTAGTTAAGTTTAGTTTTCTTTAGTTTAGTTTAGTTTAGTTTAGTTTAGTTTAGTTAAGTTTAGTTTTCTTTAGTTTAGTTTAGTTTAGTTTAGTTTAGATGCATAAAACAGACTCAGTGGTTTTGTTAAGTTAAGTTTAGTTTAGTTTAGTTTAGTTTAGTTTTCTTTAGTTTAGTTTAGTTTAGTTTAGTTTTCTTTAGTTTAGTTTAGTTTAGTTTAGTTAAGTTTAGTTTAGTTTACTTTAGTTAAGTTTAGTTTTCTTTAGTTTAGTTAAGTTGAGTTGAGATGAGTTGAGTTGAGTTTACTTTAGTTTACTTTAGTTAAGTTAAGTTTAGATGCATAAAACAGACTCAGTGGTTTTGTTAAGTTAAGTTTAGTTTAGTTCACTTTAGTTAAGTTGAGTTGAGATGAGTTGAGTTGAGTTTACTTTAGTTTACTTTAGTTAAGTTAAGTTTAGTTTACTTTAGTTAAGTAAAGTTTAGTTAAGTTTAGTTTACTTTAGTTAAGTTTAGTTTAGTCTAGTTTAGTTTAGATGCATAAAACAGACTCAGTGGTTTTGTTAAGTTTAGTTTAGTTTAGTTAAGTTTAGTTTACTTTAGTTTAGTTTAGTTTAGTCTAGTTTAGTTTAGATGCATAAAACAGACTCAGTGGTTTTGTTAAGTTTAGTTTAGTTAAGTTGGGTTTAGTTTAGTTAAGTTAAGTTTTGTTTTGTTAAGTTCAGTAAAAGTGAAACCAGAGGAAGAGGAAAGGCTTGAGAACGCTGCTCTGCCCCCGTTAGGAGGGGGGGGGGCGGGGTGAGGTGGTGAGGGGGGAGCAGCCGATGGGGATGAGGGGCTGAGGGGCTGAGGGGCTGAGGGGGTGAGGGGGTGAGGGGGGGAGCAGCCGATGGGGGTGAGGGGCTGAGGGGGTGAGGGGGTGAGGGGGTGAGGGGGGGGAGCAGCCGATGGGAGAGCTCATTATGTGGGGGACCATCTGCCGTGGGGAGGGAGGAGCTGTCTGTCTGTGCCAGACTCAGACTCTGGGAACGTTCCCCCAACTTCCCTGAGTCAGCTGTGCATCTGGTGGACGTGGTCACCCATGACCCCACATCAATTATACATATTATATATTATATATTATAAATTAATATATATTATCATTATTATCATTATTATCATCACTCTGAGGGTAAAGGAAGGTTACACACCAACAATAAAACAGATAAAACTAAAAGTCTTCAATGGTTTTGTTTTGGTTTCTTTTTCTGCAACTTTGTAACTTTGTTCATTTGTGTGAATCACAGGAAAATTGGACTCAGACTTAAACTCAGGCCCCCCTCCCACTGTGCCTCCGTCACAGGTTAGAGCGCCCTGCCACTGTGCCTCCGTCACAGGTTAGAGCGCCCTCCCACTGTGCCTCTGTCACAGGTTAGAGCGCCCTCCCACTGTGCGTGCGTCCCGTGCCCCGTGCTTTAGGGTCC
>NW_028154880.1:7500-12500 GCF_963691815.1 Echiichthys vipera | reverse complement strand
GAGCCTTTCAGCGGAGAGCGGCGCTCACAGGAGGGCGAGGGAGAATGGATTTCACAGCCTGCGTTTAAAAGCAGATAAATAAATAAATGAGAATTAATTAAAAAGGAAGCGAGTGTGTGAGGAAAGACACGCAGGAGCATCAGAGACGGAGGCCGAGGCCGTTCAGGTGCCTCGCCTCCGCGCCGAGGCTCAGGCCGCCGCGGGCCTCAGGGGACGCCTCCCAAAGAGGGTTACCATGGCGCCGCCTTTCCTCCCACACCCCCGCCCCTAAACTCTCCATCCCATAACGGCCCAACCTGCACACAGACGCCGTCCTCGTCATGGGCTCGGTCTTTCTGAGAGCTTCAGGCCGGGACGTGGAAATTCACAAAACCATAATAACAATAATAATAATGTGTTGTTGGTGTTTGGTGCGAGGAGGCGCTCCCGCTCCCTGACTGTGCCTCCGTGTGTGTGTGCGTCGCTCGCTGTAATCACACTAAGTTGTCTCTAAATCCTGCTGAACAGGAGCCGGGGTGTGCAGCTGGCCCGGCCCTGGGTCTGCACTAACACTGTTACACACGGCTCACCCTGGTGTTTAATCTAACTATGGCGTTAGGCTCTCTGCTCCGTTGTGCCCGTGCAGTAAGCCGCGGGCCGTAATGGTATTACTCCGGCCGCAACTTTGTTTTCTGCTAAAAGGGTTTTTTTGTATCAGTTCAGAGACGACGAGCGCGGGTCTCTGGTGTTGTTTGTCAGTGAACAGGACGGCTCTCTAACCTGTGACACGGTGAAACAGCACAGTTCACTCTGTCTTCACCCTCCTCTCCTCTGATGAACCGAACCTCCGCGTGAGCAGCTGATCGTCTCGTGCTGCTGCAGGTTCCACTGCAGAATAACGAGCTGTGAGTGTGTGTTAGGTTAGAGAGAGACTTTGATGCTTTTTCATCTGCAAAGCCTCCAGATTCCAGGTTCTCACAGGAAACAACATGTGAGAGTATGGAGGGCTCAGTTCTCTGATCCAGGACCTGATGTTATGGACCGGGGCGATCCGATTCCTCGCGCAGGCTCAAAAGGCCCAGATGTGCAGGAACAAAGTGAGCAGGGATGCTGACAGCAGGCCTGAGGCGGCGTGTCCTCGCAGAGCGCTGCTGTATATTTAGCATTTAGGAAGGACTCGAACAACAGGACGGATGCTCACTTCACTTCACTTTGAAAGAAGGAGAGAGAGAGAGAGAGAGAGAGAGAGAGAGAGAGGGAGGAAACAAGAGGGGCCTGTGTGCAGAGACAGAGACAGAGATGCAAACCAACAGAGCTGCTGTTGTAATCACTTTTTCCTGAGGGCCGAATGAAACTTGATAAACAAGCGTTTTGCAAAAAGTGCTGGCTGAGAGCTTTCTACGCGCCGGGTAGAGTGGAGAAGGGCATGGGTGTGTGTGTGTGTGTGTGGGGGGGGGGGGGTATCCTTCCCTTTGTGTGCTTCTTGCGGGGCCTTAACATGGTCTTTGCGTGCACCTTTACGTGGTGCTAGCGTGGCCTTTGTGTGGTCTTTGCGGGGCCTAAGCGTGCACCTTAGCATGCACCTTAGCGTGCACCTTAGCGTGCACCTTAGCGTGCACCTTAGTGTGCACCTTAGCATGCACCTTAGCGTGCACCTTAGCGTGCACCTTAGCATGCACCTTAGCGTGCACCTTAGCGTGCACCTTAGCATGCACCTTAGCGTGCACCTTAGCGTGCACCTTAGCGTGCACCTTAGCGTGCACCATAGCGTGCTCCTTGGTCTGAAGCGGAGGAGAAACGAACGCGTCTCTCCAAAGGCAGAGGACTTGTGTCAAAGCGCTGGATGTGTTGTTGCCACCGCAGGTTGTTTGAAAGAGCTTTATTAACGCAAACATTTTTTAATTTCCACTTTCATTCACCTTTAAAATTCAAATGAGAACATGTTGCCTTGAGTTTCCACCGTGTTTGCTTTCATTTACATTTTCAATAGAGTGGATTCAGAGCGCTGACCCAAACCTTGGTCTGTGTGACTCTAAGATGCCGTTGAGGGCGGCGTGAGAGGTGGTTCATTCAAAACACAGGTCCCTTTAAACTCAAGGGCGCCGCTTTCACAGCGCTCTGTGCAACGACACCGGAGCCACGGAGACGTGAAAGCTAAAGGCTGCGGATGCGTTTGTGCAGAACAGCGGGAGGAGGAGAGGGACTGGGTTTGGAGTCTCACGCTAAAGTGTGTTCCACCTCCACTGGGTGAAAAGTTCAGCCTCGGGCATTTCAAAGAAAACGCTGTGCCCTCTCCCTGAACCTGGAGCTGAGGGGCAGCACTGGACCCTTTTTACTCCACAGCTCCGTGAGACAGGACGGAGGATTCCTGATGGATCCGGTTTCTCCTGAAGCACCGAGTGAAGAGCTATTACCCTGATGAAAACAGGAGAGAGAGAGAGAGAGAGAGAGAGAGAGGGGGAGAAACAGAAGCTTGATTTATGTGTGATTCATTATTTACTGACCATTGTGCAGCCCCTCACCCTCACGCCGCCCCTCCCCCCGTCCGCTCTCACATGCACCCGTAAAAATGCAGAGATTTGATTGATTCTAATAGCAGAGTGACAGGGACCCAGCTGGGGCACTTACCCGCGTGTGTGTGTGTGTGTGTGTGTGTGTGTGTGTGTGTGTGTGTGTGTGTCTGTGTGTGTGTGTGTGTGTGTGTGTTTAGTTAATAAAGGAGTGTGTGCAGCGTGCTCCAGTGCCCCGGCCGTCCCTCAGCGTAGCGCCCCGCCCTCCTCTCCCTCTCTTCATCCAAACTGCTGCTGATGCTGTTGATTCATCCTCTCTCTCTTTCTTTTTCTCCTCCCTCGTTCGTCCGTTCTCTCTCTCTCTCTGTAGAGAATGAGTTCCGGGGCGAGCTGGTGAACCAGCGGTGGACACGAGGCGAGAGGACCAGCAGCCGCTGCCAGGCCTCCCAGAGACCGCAGAGCCGTCGACCAATCATGGTGAGTGACAGGCCCCTCCCCCTCACCACGCCCTGCAACCCTATTCTGCTTCCTGGGCATTTCCCTGCCTCGGCTGTGTGTGTGTGTGTGTGTGTGTGTGCGCGCTCAGCTTAGTCCAGTTTAGTTTAGCTCAGCACGGCTCGGCTCAGCTCACTTCACAGGATCCTTTTTTGTCCTGAAACACAATCGAGAGCCGAGTCAGGAGCCCGTCTCTGTGCCTGATACTCCTCCTTTCAAACACTCGCTCGCTCCTTCTCTTGCTCTTCGTCGTAAACTTTGGATGCAGATTTCCACCGTTGAAGGTTAACCCCCCCCCCCCCCCGCCCCCCGAGCATCAAAACAAAGGGATGATGGAGGGCAGAGTGAAGGAGAGAGCGTGGGGGCTGGGCTGCTGCTCCCTTGGGCCCAGTAAAAGTAGTTCTGCTTCCCTGTGACGGCTCGGGTTCATCTGAAGAGATGACTTTTATTGATTTGGTTTGATTTCTGCAGCTGAGAGCCCCCCCCCCCAACACACACACGCACACACACACACACCCCAGCCCCCCCCCACACACACACACACACACACCCCAGCCCCCCCACCCCCCCACACACACACACACACAGACACACACACACACCCCAGCCCCCCCTGATACCCGTCACAAGCTGCTTCTGGTTTTTAGACTTTAGAGCAAAGTGAGAAGAATGAGACGCACTCGGGATTAAAGCTGCAAGGATGTTCAGTGTTGACTCACACAGGAAATGTAAACACACGCACACACACACGCACACACACACACGCACACACACACACACACACACACGCACACACACACACACGCACACACACACACACGCACACACACACACACGCACGCACGCACACAAACACACGCACACACACACGCACGCACGCACACAAACACACACACACACACACACACACACGAGCACACGCACACACACACACACACGCACACGCACACACACACACGCACGCACACACACGCACACGCACACACACACACGCACGCACGCACACACACGCACACACCCCCCCCCCCCCCCCCCCCCCTTCCTCCTGTGAATTATTAAAGTGGAGCCGCGGTCGTGCGATTATCCAACATGGAGGCTTGGCAGCGTGCTGCGCCCGTGCAGGGAGCCGCGCGGCGCCTAATTGGCAGCTGCTGTCCGCAGGTAATTTCTGAAGCCGTCAGTCTTCACCGCCGCTCGTGAGCGCTCCTCTTCACCTCCCCCGCCCCACCTTAACCCCCCCCCCCCGTCATGCGCGCTTGTAAAGCAGAAAATGAATAAAAGAGCTGTTTGTGTGCAGCGGGGGACGCCGGTGACCTTCTCTCTGAAGTCATCGCCCCCAGCCACTCATTTCCATAGAGCTGTGAGGACGCAGGGGGAGCCGGGGCCGCTGCACCGATGCTGCTGCACCCGGCCCTGCACCCGCCCCTGCTGCACCGCCCTGCACCCGCCCTGCACCCGCCCCTGCTGCACCGATGCTGCTGCACCGATGCTGCTGCACCGATGCTGCTGCACCCGCCCCTGCTGCACCCGCCGCTGCTGCACCCGCCGCTGCTGCACCCACCGCTGCTGCATCCGCCGCTGCTGCACCGCCCCTGCTGCACCCGCCCTGCACCCGCCCCTGCTGCACCGCCCCTGCTGCACCCGCCCTGCTGCACCCGCCGCTGCTGCACCCGCCACTGCTGCACCCACCACTGCTGCACCCGCCGCTGCTGCACCCGCCGCTGCACCCTCTGCTGCACCGCCGCTGCTGCACCCGCTGCTGCACCGCCGCTGCTGCACCCGCTGCTGCACCGCCCCTGCTGCACCCGCTGCTGCACCCGCTGCTGCCTCCTGCTCCTCCTCTTCCTCCTCCCCTTCTTCTTCTTCTTCTTCTTTTGGCGTGTTCAGTTCACTCATACTCATGTTTTTTACACTGTGACGAAGCTTCAGGTGAATGTTTCACCAGACCGCGCCGTCATCGCCACAAACACACGATACTTTAATATAAATATACATATTAATATTGATTTATGTGAT
>NW_028154880.1:0-2500 GCF_963691815.1 Echiichthys vipera | reverse complement strand
TCTCTCTCTCTCTCTCTCTCTCCTCCTCCCCCTTCTCTCTCTCCTCCTCCCCCTTCTCTCTCTCTCCCCCCTTCTCTCTCTCTCTCTCTCTCAGTTCCCGTTGAGCTCGTCGGTCAGGAGCTGAGGTAAGGAAACACCTTCATCTCTGTGTAAAGTTCTTTAATGTGCAGCGTTGAGCCCCCGGCAGCAGACTCGACCCCACGGCCTCTGTAGATGATGGAGTGTATAAACATAAAAATATAATATATATAAATATAAATATAGATGTGTGTGACTCCTCCAGCATTGATTCGAAGCCTTTCGCTGTTTCCTGCTCTGAACACAAACTGCAGAGGAAGGTGGAGCTTCTCCTGCTGCTGCTCCACCTTCCTCTCTCCCCCCTTTGCTCTCCGCGCCTCACCCTCATCTCACCCATTGTCCTCCCTCCTCCCCCCTCCACCTCTAAATGATTGTTTCGTGCCGTCACACTTCACCTCCGAGCATCGATTCCTTTCACTTTTCTGCAGAAACAGAAGAGAGAAACCAGTCGAATCGCCTCGTTTCAAATGCAAATGCAGCGTTTTTAATAAGTGAAATTAATAATCAGGGTAATTGGAGTAATAAAGGGCAATTGCTGCGGGAAGTTAATGAGAATTGAAATGAGCCGTCCTGAGGGGTCATAGCAACCTGGATCAGAGTGGGGGGGGGGGGGGGGGGGGCGGGTGATGAGGAGGAGGAGCGGTGAAGAGAGCAGGGGAAATTACAGCAGCTCTGTCGGATCCTTATCGCTCACAGTCACAGAACAGAGCTGATGTATGACAGACAATCTTCTGATGCCACCTGCATTCATGCCTCCTGTGTGTGTGTGTGTGTGTGTGTGTGTGTGTGTGTGTGTGTGTGTGTGTGCGTGTGTGTGTGTGTGTGTGTGTGTGTGTGTGTGTGTGTGTGTGTGTGTGTGTGTGTGTGTGTGTGTGTGTGTGTGTGTGTGTGTGTGTGTGTGTGTGCCCGGCCGATGCGTATCTGTGCATGTGTGTTTGTGTCACGTGTGCGCGCTCTCTGCATGTCTCTGCCCTGTGAGTGTGTGTGTGTGTTGCCTGTGCGTGTCGTTGCTTCTGCGTAGCCACTAAAATGCACCGTGTCTTAAACATCTGTCTAACCTCCATCCATCCCATCCAGCTGCCCCACCCCCGGATGCAATGGCTCCGGCCATATCAGTGGGAGATACTCACGGCACAGAAGGTAGGGCAGATCCCAACGCAGCCCTCTGTCTGTCCCTCTCCTCTGTCTGTCTGTCCTCCTCGTCCTCTCGCAGCACCGGCTCTGTTAAAGACACGCGTTTGCGTTTGTGCAGAGCGTCGATGACGCGTCGATTATGTGTAGATGATGCGATCGATGCCGCGGTCGATGACGCGATCGTGTGCGTCAGATAATTATGAAGCGTCCAACTTCCAGACGTTCAGCCCAAAACTGTGCAGAAATCCCGTTATCAGTGAAACTTCTGCCCTGGATGAAGCGTTACAGAAATATTTTGCTGATTTAAACGTGTGTGCGTGGCTTCCCGTCCTCGCCACAGCAGCTCGCCCCGGTTGAGTCCAGTGAGATCTGCGGACACCAAGGGGAGCTGCGCGTTCATCGCCACGTGTTCATCGCCACGTTCGCCAGGACACAGAGCTGCTGCTCAGCTAACGTTTGAGCCATTTAGCAGTTAGCTCGCTAGTTAGCTGGCTAGCTTGCTAACAAGGAGTGCTAGCCAATCACGGAACACAGAGGTACGAGCCAATTACAGTAAAAAATATCCGGGCGATGGAAATGTGTGTAATCGCAGACGCTGAGCTCCTCCGTCACCGTTGTAAAAAGCTTTTAACGTAAAGTGATGTTTGATTAGAGTCGTTAACATGTTTCCTTCAGTCGATCAACATCATGAGTTTCTCTCGTGTCCTCGTCCCCGAACCGGACGCGTGCCGTAGTTTAGCGTTAGCCTGTGTTTAGCGTTAGCCTGTAGTTTAGCGTTAGCCTGTAGTTTAGCGTTAGCCTGTAGCTTGTTCTAGAGCACGCATGCTGTAGATGAAAGCGTTAGAGAGCAGCTGCTGTTGAGTCCAAAGCTCCGTGAGGACGTTTCCTCCGTGAGGACGTTTCCTCCGTGAGGACGTTTCCTCCGTGAGGACGTTTCCTCGGTGAGGACGTTTCCTCTGTGAGGACGTTTCCTCCGTGAGGACGTTTCCTCCGTGAGGACGTTTCCTCGGCTGCTCGTCCTCAGAGATCTCCAGACTCACTCACGTGTGACGGCTCTTTTATGAGTTCTCTGTTTACACGTGTTTCCTGCAGCGGGCGGTTTCAGCTGCACGGTGTTCATGGATCCTCCTCCGCTCCCTCCCAGGTGAGAGTCAGAGGGAGTTTATTGGATTTCACCCTCCGCTGCCTCGCCCGCCGCCTGTTCATTAAACGCTCCAGTCGATCGGCTGAGATTGGTTGGGATGTCTGGCGCCCCCCTCAGGCCGCACGCGTGCATCCTTCCTCATGT